>NC_141263.1:12737500-12930000 GCF_054856545.1 Hippocampus guttulatus
TGCTGAGAGATACGAAGATAAGACGATAAACTGACACTACTTGCTCATTTCACGCACACTGGTGGACATCTTACCAAGTGTTCCGTTTCAGTGAAAAGATGGGTCCGCTTCTGATTCTCTGGTAATCCATTGATTTTTCATTTTCATTGCTATCCTTTCCTTGTTTTTAATAAAGAAAATTTGACTTGTTGTCGTCTTTTAAAAAATCATCAGAGAATTCTCTTACAGCTGCTCGTATAGGCGCCTGCTGCTTACCTCTTGGATTGGATACAACTTTATTGTCAACATACAGCACAGATGAAATTTCTTCCCTCTCAACATAAAACAACTCTCTTGCCTTGCTTGCATTGTTTTTTTTAGCTTTGTCTTTTTTTCTTCTACAGCAACGACTCCTCTGCACACTCTTGTATCTGGAGGACGGAATTTTGGATAGATACAGTCGACGGTGGCCATGCTTCCATCGCACTTTTGCTTTTAAATGTCTTGAGTTCTTCTGTTTTTAAATGCTGTAAATACTTTTCCATTTAAATGTTAGATTTTGCATTTTAATGCCGTTTTGTAATTACCGGTATATGAAGCACATTGAGTTGGTTACCTTGTGTATAAAATGTGCCATATAATAAAGTGCCTTGCCGTGAAATAAATAAACGTATTTTATGAAGTGTAATTGTTGTACATTGGGACAACAATGTGTTCTATTAGAATTTATATCAATCATTTTTCACGGAGATAAAGATGACATGCCTAGGCTGTGAGTATTGCATTGTTTGGATAGATGTGTTTCTGTATTGTTTGTGTTCAAACATCGTTGGTTTCCAAGGGTGTAACAGAGCAACTTCAATGCTATTTGTTAGCCAGACAACGGTATTTCACATCACGTGTTAACATTAAGATAATGGGCATTCCTAAGTTTGTGAGTAAACTTCTTTTTGGAAGAATTATTCACTATCTTCCAAACTGGTGCTTGTTGTGATGTGAGCTGAGTGGAGATTGCCGCCACCATCTTTGCACACGTATCTCATATTTTTGCTTGGAAATCAAAGCAGAGAGAGATCTACCCGCAGTTGCACTATTCAACAGAGTTGTGATCCATTCTCCTCCCAACTACTGTATATGAACACTTCACTACTCATTTGTTGACAACACATTTTAAAATGTGGTCTGCATTTTAATCTCATCGACACCTGTCAAAATTTTGAGGTCGCCGTCTTCCAGGGTAGTGACGCTGTTTCGGTGACAAAATCTGCCCACAGACAGGCTGCTCACGTAAGCCAAACGGCTTCTGTGGTCGTTCTCGCCCCATTCGATGAACTCACACACACGCACGCACACACGCACGCGCGCACACACACATACACACTCACACACACTTAAAAAGGTAGAAACAATCCAAGCCACATGTGGGACAGCTGGTGAAGACATGAGGACATCTATGCATTGTCCAACAATGGTGCCTTCCCGCTCAAACACTCAAGACCCCAACGTAAAGTATCCCCCCTCATTTGAAATCCCCCACCCCCGCCACAAAAATTAAATAAATAACTACAGTGTATTCATGTTGATTTATGATTCAGAATCATTTACAACTGCATCAAATGATGGATTATTTCTCCCAACAGACACTGTTTGAATTAAGAGAAGTTTAAAGCACAATGCTGACAATCCACTCATTGGGACGGTGTGATTTTAGTTGGGGCATTTATGTTCACTCATCCCCATTCCCCAGATTTTATACACTTGTGCAAGTTTGCTATTAGTTAAATAACTGCCATATTTTAAGTGAGTAAGAAAAATGTAAGACAAATTATTTGGGTTGCTACTGTCGACATTTTTTTAATGGGGAAATAGTACAAAGGGTGGCAGATTTTTTTTCTACTCAAAATAAAACATTTATTGTGTGTATTTGTGATGTTTTGGTTTGCATTTCTCGAAGCAAGGCACGAGCCGGTATCACATTCTGACAGTACGATAACCTCGAGCAATTATTTTCCGTTTCAAGGTGTTGTTGGAGTGCAATTCCATGAACAAAAATTATTTAAAAAATGTTTGATTAATCAAAAACAACTCATTTTATTGAACAAAATCTATTTTGTTTGGAAACAACATGTAGAATATTTGTCAAATAGGAATTACATGCCGTTCTAAGACTAAAATAAAACAAACAAAACCTTAACTGAGTAAAAACTTGCAGCTCAACAATAGACTTAAACTGTTTCTATACAAAAGAATTCAAAATTAAATTGCAATATACTGTATGCGGTCTGAATAAAATGAGTATAAACCTACAGCACAACAACAATAATAAATTTAATTTTACCCTTGTGTGTTAAAAAACTAAAATATATTTCAAGTAACTTAAGTTAGTGTAAACATTATCAGAGTACATTTGAACACGGTGTACACAATGGTGGAAGACTTAAAGATAGAGCTAACATATACATACAGTATATACATTATATATATATATATATATATATATATATATATACATACATTTTCTTTAATATAACTACGATGGATAACTGGTTCAGACAATGGATAGATCTAATTAGAATTACAATTTTGGTTTAGAGTTCCTTGTTTTACTCTTAATGAGCCTACACCTAAAGCGACCTGATATGTTTTTTTTTTTCACATGAACATTTCAAGTGACCCTGATGCAATATCGCTGTGTTTACATTGACTGAACACATCAAAACAAATCAAAATGTCCCAAATGCATGTCCACAACCACAACAGAGAGGAACAACACAGACGCGAACAACATACATTGCCCTTGCGATATCAAGCTTGTTTCAGGTGTGTGGCTCTGGACTACTTCGGCCTCCGATAGATTTACACACACACACACATAACATCGACTTTTCTCCCCTGGCCGCCGCTGGCAATTATTTTCCCCTTTTAATAACCTATACACCTCTAATGTACCATATTTACGCATAAACATATTTACTGTCATTGATCACTGCCTTTTGATATCAAGATCAAATCTTCCTGTTTCTTTTGCAGTCAGGAAAAAAATTTTTTTTAGCATTAGTACTAACACAGGGTGGGATGTCTTCTTTGTCCTGATCGGACAGTTGGCAAAAGTTTGAAACGTGTGTTAGCAACACCTCCAGGAGCATTCCACAAAATAGGACTTTGAAACAGGTCAGGTCAATGACTCACGTCTCAAAACTCAGACACCTCATCTGAAATCAGACCCTTTCTTTTCTCTAAAGGTTATAAATACAAGACATCCACATTTCTGCAATCTCACTGCACACCAGTGTTCAGTAAAACTCAAAAGAGCATTCTGAATTGAATTTGCGGCAGCGAGCAAAAAAATGACACTGCTACCATCAACAGCTATAAAACAAATCTAAATAGCGCTCACAGACTGCTGAAAGGCCCCTTGACTCAATGTGACTCCAGCAGCCTCCAACACAATGATGAGTAAAACAACTACAGGAAACCAGTGACATAGTCTGGACATACTTTTTTTTTTAGTTCTCTTATCTGAAGGACACAAAAACAATGTTTGTGAGATGGCAGCTTCTTTACTGTAAAACTAATATGAACTAACGAGAGTAAGACGACGTATCTTCAACAAAAAAATACCATGGTCTTAAAAATGCTATCTTAAAGCAAAAACTTATTGTAAAACGGCATTGACAGGCGCATGAAATCATCGGCATCAATGTCGTGGTATAAACCTTTAAATAGTCACTCCAGGAAGCTGCAGAGAAAAAGTGAGTATTCAGTGGAGAACAATCCTGATTCTGCAGAGAACAATTCTTGATGCTGCGGCTTGAAAGTTGATTTTCCATTAAAAATAAATAAAATAAAAAAATAACTAAAATGACCAGTTATAAAGCAAATTAATGTACTAATGAAGTAAGATTTTTTTTTAGGAAAACCAAAACACTGGAATATTGATGTTAAAAAAATATGGGGCAGATTTATCTAATAATAATAATACGCATGTTTTGTATTGTATTGTAGAACAATAATAATATATTTTATTTTCAGTACTTATAAAGTTCAAAACATTTCACCAAACTATGGGTTTGAACAAGAACAAATGATATTAAAGCAAAGATTTTAAGTGCAATCTAGCCACTTGACCTACATATTGTAAATGTAGTGCATAAAGTATGGTCATAAATGTAACTCAACCACACAGACAGTTCATTTATTACGCGCCGCAATGACTGGACGTCATGTTTAGTACACATCTCTGTTACGTGACATCATCTTTACTGGATGCATCCATGAAATGAAAAAGAAAAACATTGCCTCGTTTCCCCATAATTCCCCCACCACTTGCATCTTTCCCGTCGATCTAAGATGGTAAAAAAATAGAGCCCCTACATCAGAGGTGCCCAACCTTTTCTGACCTGAAGAGCTGCTTCCAAACAACCAACCTCCTGCGATTGACCCGTTACCGCACGTGCACACATGCGCGTGTGCCAAGATGAGCAACAGCCATCGTCATTTGCGTGTGTCACTCTACGTCATGCGTTGTTGCTGGAGCCTATGCCAGCTGACTTCGGGGAAAAGGCAGACTACACCCTGAACTGGTCGCCAGTCAGTCGCAGGGCACATATAGAGGCAAACAACCATTTACACCGCCACTGAGTGGGAACCGATCCCACGATGCCCGCACACTTGTCAGGCGAGTGTACCACTACACCAGCAGCAGCTTCTAAGTAAAAATCCTTGAAGATAAAATGTTTTTTTTGTTGATTTTAATTTCTGTTTTATTGAGTGAAGATTATGTTATGCTCAACAAAAGTTTGTGTTTTTGAAAAATAAAACAGCTGTGATGATCATAGTACTTACTATTACTAAAATCTGTGTGCATGAAATCTCTGTTGACAAGAAAACGCATCCCCGGCTGTCAAGTGCTACTCAGTAAATCAACCCTGACCGTCTAGGCCGCTCATTCTAATGCCTCCATTCCTTGAAAGAGTGAGAACTAACCTTTCCATGATACGCCTTCATATGCCAAATATCTTCCTGGTATCTTGGTTTAAAATCAGCAATGGTATTTCTGTCATTACAGAAAGTAAAAAATGGGTTATGAATAAGATCACTCCGCATGTTCTGTCAAATAGAGAACTCCCCCCAAAAAGGTTATTCAGTACTTCCACAATAAAAAATTATATACTTCCAAAATAATATGTCTTCGTGTCAGAGTGATCTTAAAAAGCAATTTTCTGTCCCATAAAAACATGATTAGCCTAATTACACAACTGCCTTACTTATCTGAACTTATTGTCACAATATAAATAAAAACTACCAATGCGCTTGCAATTTTTTTTTTTCTGTGTACATTCTCTGTCCCCCAACTCTTGGTAATAATCAGCGAAGATTGAATTGAGGCAACTGCACTCTTGTTTGTTTGAATATTGTTTTCTGAAAGCCTTAAAAAGATGACATAAGGAATTACGCTACTAGGCTACAGATGTGAGTAAAAAAAATAAAAAAACAAAATTTAAAAATCATGTTTGGGCACGGCGGCCAGGTGGTTGACTGGTTAGCGCGTCGGCCTCAGTGCAGAGGTGCACAATTCGAGTCCGGCTCCGGCCTTCCTGTGTGGAGTTTGTATGTTCTCCCCGTGCCTGCGTGGGTTTTCTCTGGGTACTTCGGTTTCCTCCCACATTCCAAAAACATGCATTGCAGGTTCATGGAACACTCTCAATTGTCCTTAGGTGTGAGTGTGAGCGCGGATGGTTAGTTGTCTACGTGTGCCCTGCTATTGTCTGGCTACCAGTTCAGGGTGTTCCAGCCTCCTGCTCGCAGACAGCTGGGATAGGCTCCATCATGCCCCGCGACCCTCGTAATGATAAGCGGATCAGAAAATGGATGGAGAGATGAATGAATGGATGTTTGGGTGCGCATGGCCTAAACCAGTCAAATCAGATACATGAGCTGTGTTGTTACCTCACATGCAGCTCACAGCCCCAAGGCATATTTGCATGCTATCTGGGGAGTGTCATGATACGCTGTGGCATACTAACTATATTAAATGTCTTAATTAATTGATTTAATTGTTATATTTGCTCAGCTGCAGCATCTCTTGGCATTCACGATCAATGCCACTGGTGGGAAGTAATGAAACACTTATACATACTGTACTTACATTGATTTTCCACACAATATAGAATATATACTGTACATATATGAACAGCTTTGTACTTTTACTTCCGATATTTGAATACAGATATCTGTACTTCCCACTCCTTTCCTTGACAAAAGAAAATGTTTTACTTTTTCAACCTTTGTAGCCAACGGAAGTGACAAAGGAGGTCTTCAATATGTATTGTATTAGTTTTAATTGGAGTACTGGAGTTGAAAGTGCTTCTGTTTTGTTTTGTTAAACCAGTATCTGTACATAAAAGTACAGCTTGTGAGTGGGTCATCCCCGAATTCGAGGACAATTTAGGCACGAACACTTTTGAAAAACTGACTTTTCCGCTTTTGTTATGTATCAAAGAAAATCTGTCCACAATAAAGCATAATCTGATTGGTATTTTTACATTTATTTAAATATGTCTTTTTCATGTAAGTGTATTTCTACTTCAGTACAGACTGCAGAATCCTTTTGTAATATGTATACTTTTGTAACTTTGCCCTTAGGTTCTCTTCAGAACCAACACTATGTTACTTTTACTTGAGAAAACAATTTAAATCAGTTCTTCGAGTTTCACCAGTCTTTTTTTTTTACATAAGTACGTGCCGTTCCAGTAGAAGTACAAAAGATGAATACTTTTTCCAATTCTGTTCAATGCAATGTTATAATTCTGTTCCTTAACATGTTTACTTAGGTAAATATGTCAAATCAGTACTATTGCTTTTCACAGTGAGTAACTTTGCCACCTCTACTCATTGCAATTTTTGTACTTTCGTTTGATTCCGAATCTATACTTCATTACTTTCAGTTAAAGGGGTTGAATGAGAACTTCTACTTTACTGTGGTGGTTTTTTTCACACGCAAGAATCTGTACTTCTACTTTGGTATAGAAGAGCGTGAATACTTTTCCAACCCTTGCTGCCATTTCAATTTCAAATTTTTATCAAGCAATTGGACATTTCCTCGCAGCAAGTCCCCACGACAGGCGATGTTTTCCTCTTCTAGTGAACATGTGGGCCTTGTTGTTGGGCCCGCGACAACAACAAAGGGGGAAGAGGCAGTACACGTACCTGCTCTCGGGATATACATGGTAAAGACGGTCTCCGGGGCATTTTACAGCTGCCGTAATAACTGCTTGAAGTTTCCCCCAGTGACACACAACTGGAGCGTCTCCTGGCTCGGATGACGGGCACCTTGTCCTCCGTGGCGGAACCCCCGCTCGGAGCTTCCCTGGGCGGGTAACATTGGTCGAAGCCGAGCCCCAGGAAGGAGCCGCAGAGCCCGGCGACGCAGGCGAGCAGTGGCCTGAGCAGCGGCGGCAGTCCGCCTAAACTGGTGAAGGAAAGCAGCCACACCACGCTGGCGAAGAGCAGGATGACTACGCAGTGTTTGAGCTTGAGCGTAGGGACGAGCGTGAGGAGCCCAACGCATCCCAGCACGAACAACAACCTGCCCACCATTTGCATCTGGTGCTGCTCCTCTCCCCATTGCAAGAAGCGAAGCACCACGAAGTCCCCGAGGTAGCACGATGCCGGCAGCGTCAGAAGCCACCACCAGTGGCTTCCCTCCTCCTGCTTCTTTTTCCTCAGGTAGAAGGTCAGGAAGAAGAAGGCACAGCCGATGCTGAAGAGGGGACTGGCGGACTGTGAGAAGCCCGTCAACAAAGTCCGTAAATCCCACAGCAAGTCGCTCTGCGAGCTCCGGGAGACCACCGCGGAAAGCGCCAGAACGACTACGGCGCCCACGTAGACGGCGGAAACCCTTAAGACCTTGGAGCCCAGGAGATCTTGGCTGAACAAAAAAACCCTGTGGTGGTCCTGCTTGAGGGGGGTGACGCAGCTCTTCACGTAGCCGTTCCTGAAGCCGTCCGGGCTGTTGCTGCAGGCTCCGTCGTGGTGGTGCCGCGCTTTACCGTGCACAGCCTCTCCTTGCTCCCGCGTGGCCATGGCTCGACGACGGCGACACGTCGTCCACCCAGCTCCAAAGCCCCACTCTACGGTCTATTGTAGTCGCGCTAACGCTGGACTACATGACGGCGAAGACGCTCCATGGTCGGTCCCAGTAACATGCTCCAGCAGTGGCACTGAAGAATGAAGGTGAGATGTTGTTTTTACAACGAACGGCTTCGCCGGCGCCGTCTACAGGCCACAAATCGCATTGCAGGGACTCGTGCTCCGCTCGCACCAACGCCAGGGGCGTAGCTTGTCGTTTCGAGCTCAAGGCAAAAAACGCACCAGATCCATATGTAACTAAATGCATCTCTTCAAGTACTGTACTTAACTTTAAGGTTGTCAAACGGCGAATTTGTTATTTAGGCCACTTTGTCAGGCTTTTCAAGAAAAATATAAGAATCTGAAGTTACATTGGGGCCAGTCCAACGAATCAGTGCCAAATGCATCTGAAATGGATCAGTGGATAAATTGCATGACACAGTTAACTGAAAAATGTTTCAGTACATTTTTTCACCCAGTCAACTTGAGGTTTGATTTCCAACTTTTGCTACTTATAATATTACATGGCTGAGCACCTTCCTATTTTGTTGATTTAATGGTACTGTATGTTCCATCCCGAAACCTACATTGACAACAAGCTGGTCTCTTGGGGGTCCTGAGAGCCAAAACCAAGTCTGCAGGTTCCAGAGTGTTTTGTATTCGATTTGAGGAGGACACCCTTCTCTGTAGGTGTTGTCCTGCAGTGCTTCATCTCATGAAATGGACACTCGCACTATTCAAACTAGCATACTGTGTTAACCTGCCCAATCAGCATCCATTGGTTATCCTGGAAGGGGGATTCTACCCATCTGAGGCCCTTTCTCAAAAGTTCTTATCCCCCCCCCCCCCACACACACACACACACAGATGTTTTTGTTGTTGTTGTTTTTTAAAAAGTTTTTCCTCACCCTCTTTTGGAGTTAAGATCAAGAAAAGTTCATATTAGTCAATTCTGGACTTGTGAAGCCCTTTGAGACCCTTTTTTACGTCTCAGATTCAATTTGTGTTTACCAACTATGATAAAGAATGTCATGCTCTTCTCATTAGTGTCTGTCTAAAAAATGTCCGCATTTCACTATACAAGAACTCCAATTCAAACTTGAGAGAAGACTTGGCGGTTTTCTGTGTAATCTCTGCTGGTGAGCCTTTTGTCTTCATTCAGTGACTAATTTATGTGGAGCATGGTAGAAATAAGATGTAATTTATTATCCTTTTGGTCAAATGGATTTTGTGGCACAATATCGACCAAGTGCTAAACACTCATTTATTTTGTTGTCTAAAATGTAGACTAGTCTACATTTATTATGGTTCACAATCACACCTATGGACAATTTAGTGTGTTCCATTAACCTGTCATGTATGTTTTTGGAATGTGGGAGGAAACCGCAGTACCCGGAGAAAACCCATGCAGGCACCAGGACAACTTGCAAACTCCACACGGGAAGGCCAGAGCCGGAATCTAACCCTGCACTTCTGCACTGTGAGGTGGACATGGTAACCAGTCGCTCATGGTGCCGCTCTGGAAAATTACATATCACCTTGAATTTTGCAGAATAAGATAAATATGTTCCATTAAAAATTACATTACCCTGTTCATTAATTACTGTAAAGAATTCAAAAGTTAAGTGAGTTCGTTGGTTAGGTTTTTTTTTGCTGTTTTATAGGTAAATTACTAAATAAAATGATCATGACACTTTTTTTTACTGTAGTTTATCCTGTTGAAAATTTGTGAAGTGACATTATGTGCCACAGGGGGCCGTGCAAATCATTAGAACTTTAGAAGTACTGTTTAACGTACGGTACTGCACTGTGATTGCTATTTCATAACCACGTTAACCAGTTTTCAAGATAACTTCATGCAATTAGTCCAATACAATAAAAAGTTGTGTTTTTGCATTGATCATTTTGTTCCAGCACTAAATCAAGTCAAGTACAACTTTATTGTCAAATGTGCTGTATGTGCAACATACAACATACAAAACAAATTGTTTCGATCATGTGACAGTCATATATTTTAGTCCATCTATCCAGCTTCTACAATTTATCTGGATCGGGTCGCGGGGGCAACGGCTTTAGCAGGGAAGCCCAGACGTCCCTCTCCCCAGCCACTTGTTCCAGCTCTTACCGGGGGATCCCAAGGCGTTCCCAGGCCAGCTGGGAGACATAGTCTCTCCAGCGTGTCCTGGGTCGTCCCCGGGGCATCCTGCCAGTGGGACATGCCCTGAACACCTCACCAGGGAGGTGTACTAAATATTTTCCTTCATGTAGAGCGGAGCCAGATGAGGTGGCAGTGGCACGGGCATCAGATTAGGATGCCTCCTGAACACCTCCCTGGTGATCACATCCTAATCTGATGCCCGTGCCACCTCATCTGGTGCCACTCTACATGAAGGAAAACATTTTGTACTTCACGCAAAATGAATTTAATGAGTGAACTACTTAGAACAACTTAGTGCAGGACTACTGTATTTCGTTGATTCTTAGCACACTTGTTGTAGAGGACGTATCTTTTAATAGCGCTTTGTTTTCCCGGTACCTGTAATTTCACCCTTCTGAGACACCGTAGCAGTGATGTGGCGCTCAACCTTCCCAGGCTCCACGTCACGAGGAAGTAGTGGCGACACGAAGGCACAACTCTCCAAATAGACCGACTGACTTTTATAAATGTAATTAATACAGCTCCCAAAGGAAGAACCATTTGCGAGCTATTGGTGGTGGTTCGAGGTAAACTGTGCACGTAACCTTTGCTACTACTGCTAACCGCGTCGATATGTTTTATTTGGAGTCAGCTTGTGAGCTAGCTTTAGCACCAGTGTCCTCCATTTCAAATCCATTGGCCTAGACAAGAGAAGAGAAACTGACGCTAGCCAGTGGTTATGAATTGGTTGGTGATAACTTTGTCGTTTGTCCTATACATTGAATGAGACTAATTGTTGTTTGCGTTAATTGATGAAACATCTTATCTTGTTGTCGTAACTGCGCGCATGCCAGCGTAGCACGGAGGTCAATACGCTTTATACGACGTGTCACTCCTATTTATTTACTCGAAGTCGCATTCTGCCTGTGGGTCGTCATAATTTTTAAATGTAAGTCTGATGTGTGCAAGCGATGTGATGGAACTTTTACCTTGGATTCGCGCATCTTTTAGACATATGCCATTAGCCCACAAACAATACAAATACCAAGTACCTTATTTATCCTGCTCGATCAAATTTTACGTGGTCTTACTCCCGCGGAGCATCACGCAAAGGCTTCTTGACATGTTGATCATACTGACAGCAGTGCCTTTTTCTTTTTGTCAGGGCATGGCATTTTAAATAGACGATAAATGATTTAGAGCAATTGAAAACAAAACTGTACTTTTTGTTCTTTATCCAGCTGTGCAAATTATTTGACCAGCTTTGTTCAACCATGTTTGTTATGAACTCATCTGCTTTACAGGTGTACCAATTAATCAATTATTCAACAACTAATGGGTTATTACATGACACTTGAAACCCAATAAATCCTTAAGAAACCTTATTTTACTTAAAAGTGTCGAAATCTTTGAGTTTTACTCTCCCAAAGTTTTCTGAGATTTCTGTAGTCCTCCACAAAAGCAGACTGATATGTTATGGCCCAAACCAGTCACTGAATCATAACCTGTTTTTGAATCAAGGGATGGAAATTAAAACTGTAATTCACAAATGATTCACTTATTATAGTAATCATTAGTTCCAGTCCTGATCTGCTCTGTAAATTTCCTCACCTAGTTATGTGCGGCATTGTTGACTCAGGTGATTGATTTTTATCTTCGTTGTAGGTGAAAAGCCTACCAGTGACTATTTGGATTCTTGAAGGCCATTCCAAGTCCAGCACCAAAATGACCGCTGCAGAGAACGTCTGCTACACTCTGATAAATGTCACATCTGACTCAGAGCCCCCCTCTGAAGTCAGCCTCAAGACTGATCTGGGTAATTGATTCTTGTAGATTTTTTTGAAGGAGTCCCATGAGATGTGAAAGCATGATTTTTTAATTTTTTTTCCTCATATTGAAATTTTTGTCCATCAATTCGACAGAAAAGGGGGAGATTAAAGCAAAAACAGAGGCACTGAAGAAAGTGATTATCATGATCTTGAATGGGGAGAAATTGCCTGGTCTGCTGATGACCATAATCCGCTTTGTGCTGCCTCTTCAAGACCACACCATCAAAAAACTACTGCTTGTATTTTGGGAGATTGTGCCCAAAACCACTCCGGATGGCAAACTGCTCCAGGAGATGATCCTGGTCTGTGATGCCTACAGGAAGGTATGCTACATTTTTTTTTAAACTCTGGAGTTTAGTTCTACAACAGTTCATAGTTGAATCACACAATGTCCAGTATGCCTCCACTACGAGTCTGTTATCACATAATAAAAACCAAATTGCTATGTTGCCATTATAATCCTTTCATAAATTAATACAGAGGTATTACTTGAATTGTAGGACTTGCAGCATCCCAATGAGTTCATCCGGGGCTCCACCCTCCGTTTCCTGTGCAAGTTGAAGGAGTCTGAACTGCTTGAGCCTCTCATGCCAGCGATCCGCGCTTGCTTGGAGCACCGACACAGCTATGTCCGGCGGAATGCCGTCCTGGCCATTTATACTATCTACAGGTATAAATTTCAAACTATTTAAAGGGCACTTATTATGGAGAAGGAGCTTTTTAATTTGAGCACCTGTCCAAAGTGGTTAGAATATTACATGTGGGATATAATTATCGATAGACGGTTATTCACACACATGGGAAATGTTTTAATTTGTGGGGAAATTACTTCATACATACAGTATGTGTGTGTGTGTGTTTGTAGAAAAAAAGAACACTCCCATTTGGTTATAATTATTTGTTTCAGGAACTTTGAACATCTCATCCCGGATGCCCCTGAGCTGATCCATGATTTCCTTGTGAATGAAAAAGATGCAAGCTGCAAGAGGAATGCTTTCATGATGTTGATTCATGCAGATCAGGTTAGCGACACATCAACCTCTTACTTTCATTGTTGCAAGTCATTTGGACACAACCAGTCATGACCCAACTAATTTTCTTCAGGAACGAGCTCTTGATTACCTCAGCACCTGCATTGATCAAGTTCATACTTTTGGAGATATTCTGCAGCTAGTCATTGTCGAGCTGATTTACAAAGTAAGTCATGTCCTGGTGCGCAAGAGAAGCAAAGTCATCACCCATGCGCAAGAGAAGCAAGGTCATCACCCAGTACCCTGAAAAACGTTTTTTTTTTCTCTTTAGGTGTGTCACGCAAACCCATCTGAGCGCGCTCGCTTCATCCGATGCATTTACAATCTGCTGCAATCCTCCAGCCCGGCTGTAAAGTATGAGGCAGCTGGCACGCTTGTAACTCTCTCCAGTGCACCCACAGCAATTAAGGTACACTGGCAATGATTTATGACAAATATTGGCTTTAATAGTAAACTGTAGGAAACTGACAAGACAGTTCATGCCTAGGTTATAACTGCACGTCAAATATCATTTGCAGGCTGCCGCGCAGTGCTACATTGATCTGATTATAAAAGAGAGTGACAACAATGTGAAACTCATCGTCCTTGATCGTCTGATTGAGCTAAAGGAGCATCCCACTCATGAGCGTGTACTCCAGGTATTTGAAATTCTGGGATGACTTTAGCATCATGCTTCTCAACAAATTGTAATACAAAGTCTAACAAAAGCTTTTTTTTTGTGCCATATTAATTGCCATGCAAGTTAATTTCCTATAATTGTGATTAATAATCAAATTATGATTTATAAGCATGTTCATTAACATGAATGCTTATAATGATTTTGACTTGGAACAACATATTAATGTGGACAAGAATATGTTTAATGTACGGTTCCAATGTGTTAATCACCTTTGTGATTAGCGATAACCCCTGCCTCCTACACCCAGGACCTTGTGATGGACATCCTTCGTGTCCTCGGCACTCCTGACCTGGAAGTGAGAAAGAAGACCTTGCACTTGGCTCTGGACCTTGTGTCATCGCGCAACGTGGAAGAGGTCTGTCGAGTCGTGTGTGTTCTGTTTTCAAGTCGGTACCGTTTCAAATTGACAACATAATTGTGTCCCTTTTCAGTTGGTGATCGTTTTGAAGAAGGAGGTGATCAAGACAAACAATGTCACTGAACATGAAGACACAGACAAATACAGGCAGCTCTTGGTGCGCACTCTTCACTTTTGCAGTGTGCGCTTCCCTGACATGGCGGCCAACGTCATTCCTGTGGTGAGCATTCTTTCGACGATTGTCTGAATTCTTGAAGATTATGCAAAGCAAAACAATGTTTTTGATTTTGATCAGTGATATTTATAATGTGTGATACATTTTCAGTTGATGGAATTCTTAAGTGACACCAATGAAGCGGCGGCCGCTGATGTGCTGGAGTTTGTGCGAGAAGCCATTCAAAGATTTGACAACTTGAGACCGCTTATCATTGAAAAGATGCTGGAAGTCTTTCATGCTATTAAAACTGTCAAGTAAGTCTTTACCATCAAAAGTTACTTGGAAAAAAATAGCAATATTCTGTAACAGCCATATAAGCCACTGATGAGTACGTCATGTTCAGAAACAATCAACGCGGTGACCACTGTTCCATTTTCCACCACACACAGGAAACGAGGCACATTTTCACACTCGGCTTTATTTGTCACGAAAAAGTCCTCCATCATAGATAGCACAAACTTGATTGCGTAGATGACATTTATGAGTTTCATGGTTATCTCACTGAATGTAAATCGTTATTTTCAGGAACAATGCTGACATTATGTTTGAGTATGTAAATAAGATGTCGTGCTGTGCGATTATTTAGTGGATGTCACCCTTGGTCAATATTGCAAGTTAAGGGAAAGGGTTCTCTAAAGGCTATTACAATCTTTACATTAAAGAGAACCTTTGACCCAATATCAGTATGTTTACAGGTTTTATCTTTCAGCCCGTTTTCCACTGAAAGTGTTTGGCAAGGTAGCAAATGTTGCGTTCTCGTCAGGATCTGTTCAAGATTGCATACATTTGCCAGGTGTTGGCCTGCACATTTTGTCACAAGGGAATTTTGAGCATGTTGTTTCCCTGCGACAAGAAAAGGGAAAATTTTCACGTTATTTCCTTGCGATGAAAAAAACATTAAAACTGATGGCGAACGTTTGCGACCTTGAATGAACCCTGACGTGAACGAGCATTCGCTACTTTCGCCAACGTTCACAAATGTGGGAGACAGACTTTAGACAATTTAATATATGCTCATGCTCAAACCTTAGTTTTTTTGTACGCTATTACTGTTATTTTTTGAACCGTGACCTTTGAGGATAAGCGGATCAGAAAATGGATAGGTGAAAAGTGCCATAAAATACATTTCAATTGATTTAATCATTTGGCGAACGTGATCCATTACATGTTCCCTTTTTCAGTCTCATCAGTTAAAAATACAAATTGATAAATTTAAAAAAAGTACGCAAATGATAAACATGTGCACCTATTTACATAAGTAATGCTGTGGTCAGAAAGTTGAGCATTTCTAAAAAGCGCTGACATTATACCGTTTTTGATGGTGAGGTATCCGCAGTACTTTATTCGTACCAGTACACAGTGCAACCCTTGTGCTATATCAGTTTGAGACCACGTCCCTCATGCTACAGAATCTACAGAGGAGCACTGTGGATCTTGGGTGAATACTGCAGCACAAAAGAAGACATCCATAGTGTGATGACAGAAGTTCGCAGATCATTGGGAGAGGTATGCGTGTCCCATAATGTGTTGTGTAGGTCTCACAAAGTACATGACAAATATCTGACATGTTCTTTAATTGCACAGATTCCTATAGTGGAAAATGAGATAAAGAAAGAGACAGGGGAGTTGAAGCCCGAGGACGAAGTGAGTGCTGCTCCAGCTCAGAAGCTGGTGACAGAGATGGGCACTTATGTGACACAGAGCGCCCTCAGCTCCTCCAGGCCTTCTAAAAAAGATGAGGATAGGTAAGACCCATCTTGGAAAATCTGTGCACATTATTTTGTCAGCCCACTCACATCTGTTCTTGCCCCTCAGGCCTCCACTAAGGGGCTTCTTGATGGATGGTGATTTCTATGTAGCTGCTTCTCTAGCCACCACCCTGACCAAAGTGGCTTTGCGCTACGTTGCTATTGTCCAAGACAAAAAGAAACAAAATGTAAGTATATCTTGCATAATCTCTTCGGATGTCCTGATTCGAATACTTGATTTTTCAACTGATCCGGTATCACGTGAAAAGATTTTATTCATTTTCAAAACAGATGAAAAAGCTACAAAATAATTCAAATGTGCAGGTATCCGTGCCAAATACAACATAATAGCTTAGTTTCATATTACACAATGTTATGTTTCTGTTAAACAAAAAAATGAGAGTATTGGTTTCGTTCGCGACACTAAGTGCTGCACACACACACACACACACACACGCACACTTCCCATGTAGACACCAGAAGACTGGCAGGTTTGACCTTATGGATTGTTTTGAGGGAGGGGCAAGTTGAAAGATACTCATTAAAAAGTCTGACTTAGCTGTTATAAAGAAGCCTTCTCTAAATGGCATCGTCAAAGAGTTGCGAGAGCGACAGACAGGTTCGTGAGAGCTGTGACATGTCCAAACGATGTCACTTCAAATAGAGGTTTAACGAGTATAAATTATTTGGTGTTCCCGCTGGTTGCATTTAACGAGGTCAGTAGTTCATAGATGGGAGAGGTCATGCACATACCCAAAAACTACACGGACTTGTGTGTGCGTGTGTTACCTAAATAGCAGATCAGGACTCGGTATCGGCGGATACTTAAAGCCAAAGACTCCGATTCGGACACAGGACATCCCTACTATTGTCATGAAACATAATACATGTCCATCTGACCTCACTTTCCTTCTTAGTCTTTTGTTGCAGAGGCCATGTTGATCATGGTCACCGTGCTGCACCTGGGCAAGTCCTCACTGCCTAAGAAGCCAATTACAGACGACGATGTGGACCGAATTTCCCTGTGCCTCAAGGTCCTGTCAGAGTGCTCACCGCTCATGAATGACATCTTCAACAAGGAGTGCCGCAAATCCCTGTCACATATGCTGACTGTCCGATTGGAGGAGGAAAAGCTGTCACAGAAGGTAATGGCTCTTGACTCCAATCTGATGACAATTGAAGCCTATGAATATTCTGATTGAGCCAAGCTATTGTATTCTCAGGTTATCGCATTGATCGGAACTGGACTGTTCAGATTCTTCGATGCTTAGTATCTTATCCGAGTAGGATTCATCAGTGCTTTCTTAAGCCACTCACTAAGCATTTATTTCCACCAACGTTTATATTTGTCATCTACGTTTTTCAAAGGGTAGATGGCAGCATTGCATCGCTTTGGATTTGAGATCAGCACGGCTTTTGAGTATTAGCTAAAGATTAGGGGGTGAATCTCGGATTGTCACATTGATTACAAGGGAGAGAAACGCCCACAGTTCAAGTCCAACGAATATTATGGACCTCATGCTCAGAGATGCAGAGTATGTCCATGTATGATATAAACGGAGTGTGTCGCCATTGTGAGAAAATATCATGAAATTATAAGGAGTGAATGGCAAAGGCATTGTAAAAAAAAAAAAAAAAAAAAAGTCACCAACTTTCAGCAAGAGTCACGCATTGAGTAAATTGTTGCTCATATTTTGAGGTGTCCCAAAAGGAAAAAATATATATATATGTAGTGTTCAAGTCAGTATTTGGCTTGACCTGTTTCTTTTCCTAAAACTTGTTTTATCCAGTTTCGGTCAGAAACCATTTTTGGGGTGAAACCAAACCATGTTGTCCCGCTGATTAAAAAAAGAGTAGAAGCTCTAAGTACACATTTTTTTTCTGCTGAAAGAAGAGATTGTACTTTGGGTAGTTTCAGTGCTTACATTGTCAAAAAGCACAATAGTCTGTGGCTCTTTCAAGATCAGTCAAAATGTTGAAACGGGCTGGCAAAATTCACATTCTGTCTTTTTCTCCCATACCAGAAAGAGTCTGAGAAGCGTAACGTGACAGTGCAGGCAGACGACCCGATCTCCTTCATGCAGCTCACGGCCAAAAATGAGACGACCTCTAAGGAGGACCAGTTCCAGCTCAGTCTGTTGGCTGCTATGGGCAACACTCAAAGGAAGGAGGCTGCCGATCCGCTGGCCTCAAAACTCAACAAGGTAGCTATTCCTTGCTTCACAGGCAGATAGAAGCCTCGACAAGATCAACAACAGCTTTCATCACAAATGGGCAACAATCTTTGTCTTTTTGACCCTACCCTTTTAGGTGACCCAGCTGACAGGTTTCTCAGACCCAGTGTACGCTGAAGCCTATGTCCATGTCAACCAGTATGACATTGTACTGGATGTGCTGGTGGTCAACCAAACCAGTGATACGCTCCAGAACTGCACTCTTGAGCTCGCTACTCTCGGTAAATTCTGTTCAAGTTGTCTTTGTTTTCTTGCCTCATTCTCTTTTAACAGTCATTTTTCCACAGGTGATCTCAAGCTGGTTGAAAAGCCTTCCCCGCTTACTCTGGCTCCTCATGACTTTGCTAACATCAAGGCCAACGTCAAAGTGGCTTCGACTGAAAATGGCATCATCTTTGGCAACATAGGTAAGAAAAGTGTACATTTCACCAGGACGTTATCTCGAGCGGAGGTTTTTTTGCTCCAGCTCAAACCAGCTCAAAATATACTTGGCTCTCCTAAGTACTCGCTTAATGACCAATATTACAACACGATGGTGTAGTTTGTAAGGCTGTGCAAAAATCATGGTTATTCAAATGGGAGTTTGTGTGCATGTGGAAAAGCCAACATTAAATGATTATTGCATTTGGATCATAACAAATCTTGCTTGTGGTGCCACTTAAATGAGGGAGCTCAGGATGTGTGGCATAAGGGGTGTTCACACGGCAAGATTTGGTCCGGTGCTATGCCGGGGCTGCCCCAGTAGAGCGTTCACACGTGCAAATTAGCTCCGGCGTAGCCCTGAAAAACAGCTTACACCGGACCAAATTTGATCCACCTCAGGGAGGTGGTTTAAAAATTTGCTCCGGAGGAAATGCTCGTTTGCGAAGCAGCACCGGTGTAAATTTGCACGTGTGAACGCAACTGGGTTAAATTTGCTCCAGAGCAAATGCTTGTGAAGAGTTTACGTACGGCGAGAATGCGTTGCTTTCGTGCTCTGTCGGACTTACGTCATGTGTTTGTTTAATAACGACACAAGACTTGGCTGGTAACATCTTTCCTTTTGTAGGAGACTGGACTGTCTCGGAGTTGTTTGTTCCTTTGTTGTGTGTTCACAACCCCCGCCCCCCATATAATTTATTTTGTGATTTTCTCTCTTGATTTTCTGTTTGGCGCATTAGTGTTTGCTTTTCTGAGTGTCATTGAAGTCTTCGTTGATTTACGTTTTCGGAGGCGGTCACTCTCGAGCAGAAGGCACGGAGACCGAGAAGGAGAAGGACGTACCTGTCCAGTAGTCGCTTGAGTTGTGTATACGTTTTAAAAATAACCAACACGACAGCTCATTTGTTTTCTGTCGTTTTGCTCCGCTGCAGAAACTGCTGTGTGAACGCAAGTGGGGCTGCACCGACGCTGTGCCGGTGCTGACACGCTCGGCGGCTTTGTACGTGTGAACGCTCCACACAATTTGCTGCGGTGCAAAATATATTGCAACAAAATACATCGGTGCAGCGGCGGAGCAAATGTGTGCCGTGTGAACACCCCTATAGGTTGTGCGCATGTGCTTTGTGGAGGCAAGAAAGTTGGCTCAAGCGATATTCCCAGAAGTGGATGAGCATGTACGCTATGTTAGTAGTTAGTTTGCCAACTAATGTTCAGCAGCAATGAAGCCCATCATGAAGCCTCATTCAACTTTTGTCCACATTGTGGAGCAGGATCCTGGTTAAAAGTAAGCCATTTCCAAAATCAAAAGGAAAACGTTTTCAATTTAAACGCAGCAGCCACTAGCATTCAGTTGCTGATGGCTGGTGCTGTATCTTACAGTTCGGTCGATAAGTTTTCAAATAAGTCAATACAATACAAAATATCCAAATCAATTCGGAACACGTTTTCAAATCCCTGGCCTTTAACATTCCGGTACGATATGTAATTGTTATTCTTTTGTCCCCAGTGTATGATGTGTCTGGAGCTGCAAGCGACAGGAACTGTGTTGTCCTCAGTGACATCCACATTGACATCATGGACTACATCCAGCCGGCGTCGTGTACAGATGCTGAATTCAGACAGATGTGGGCTGAGTTTGAGTGGGAAAACAAGGTGAGCTTTTTCTGCGACGCTGGCGTAAATGGCAGCCTTGCCAGTGATACGGTCTATCTGGAGTGGTACTATTTGGCATTAGGAGAGCTTTATTAAGTTTTGTGTATAAGCCAATTAATAATTGTTTTTACTCCTGGTAGGTTACGGTGAACACAAACATCATTGATTTGAACGAATACCTCCAACATATCCTCAAGTGCACAAACATGAAATGCCTGACTCCAGAGAAGGTTTGTTTTTGCCGAAGTGAAAGCAAATCAATTATTTGTAATTCTTCCACTACATTAAGAGAACAGTTCAATGGTTGGACTGTGTTTTGTCCTCTTGTGTCATTTCAAAATAATCAATCTTATAAGGCAGAAACATGCAAATACTATTGTAAAATATTTGTATCTTTGTATCCAATCAACCAGGCATTATCCGGCTTCTGTGGTTTCATGGCCGCCAACCTTTACGCCCGTTCCATCTTTGGCGAAGATGCCCTGGCTAATGTTAGCATTGAGAAGCCCATCCACCTGGGGCCTGATGCACCTGTCAACGGACACATACGCATTAGAGCCAAAAGTCAGGTGGGTCACTGCTGCTTCAGGATGCGTATATCCACCATTAATTGTCTTGGAAATTGAACTATTAGTTTCACAATTAATGCATAAGAATTAAGTGGTTTCATATCACTAAACAAGAAACAAAGTGAATTGCACGTGTACATCAAATAGCCTCATAGCCTTGTGAAAGTGAAAAGTCTGTGGGAACCCTCGCCCCGCTTCTTTTATCTTTAATGCTTGCAAAATCATATTAACAGGAACTACCTAAAGAGGGCAACTTTTCAGTTGAACTGTTTCATGAATGCCAGGAAGATCAAGATACAGTCATGGAGCCTTATTCTGCAAATGCGGAAGAACACCTAATCTGTCCATGATGGTTTCTATTCTTTATACTCCCTGAGCCACACCTACGCCGGAGACCAGCTCTGCCTAGCCCCTGTGACGATGTGTGACTCCACAGTCTTAGCTTGTTCCAACTACATATATATGACAAAGCTTTCATACATACTGTAAGGTGCAGAGGTCACAGTGACACAACGTCCTTGCTCATATCAACTATCTATTGTGCTAAAGAGGCCTAAAATAATTGCACCCTGCTCGTTTACTGCAAACACGCAATAAAAAAACTTCATAGATGGCTAACAAAATCAGAATAGACGTCATAGTATAACCCATTGAGCAACTGATATTTGAACACAAATGTTGCAGCAGCACACAAAGACAGATAATGTAAAAATTCTTATTCTTTATTCTCTATTACTGCAGCTTACTGTGTAGTTGAGACCGTATCTGTATGCAGTAGACCCTGCCATATTCACAGTTCGGCACCAACGGAGTCGCCATAAATATATGTGTGTCTCCCCTCCATCCCCAACCCTCCCGTCTCTCCCTCCCTCCCGTCTCCTCCCACAGCTGTAAATCATGTTCCACCAACAAATAGCTGATTAGTATTCAGTATGGGAGCGGACTCGGACACTTTCATTGCTGTCCGATGTGACATGTTTGGTAATTTCATTGTTTAGATGTGACAAGAATGGGTAAATCTATTAATGCCCTGTTGGTAAAAATCCATAAATAAAACGCATCACAGAAGTTATGCACTACAGAATAAGTCACGCAATACCCATTGAATTATCATGATGCACAAACTATTAAATTTTTCATCTTCTATATAATTATTTATTTTTATGAGGGGTAAGACTAGCAATTTAATTCAATATGGTACGGCTCAGTTCGAGACGGGATGATGCAGTGACTTGTGGTTCACATACCGTACATTTGAATGAACTCGTCAGTACTAAAAATGTACCATTTCCTTCCAAGAAATATCTCTCCAATAAAAGACAATTCAATACGTATCTCTATATATTCCACAGTAGAACGATTTGATTCAGTTCGATTCAATGCAATCACATCTTTTTAAATCAAAAAATGATTTTCGAGTTCAAACCATTTTTTGTTACGCCCTTAATTATTGTAGATTTTATAAAGTGCAGCACTATTGACTGCTATTTTTTTTATTCCAAACACATTGCAGAAATTTTTGTTTGTGTTTTTATTTGTGGGGGGGCTTAACAATTTGATGGCATTTCAATTCATTACAGTGGGGAAAAATAATTTAAGATAGGCATGTTTTGAGGTCACAGAAGAAGTTTGAAACTTATAAGTCGAGGCTTTGAAACTTTTAAGACTATGTGCCATTCTAAATGCAAGTTTCCAACTGAATATTGTCTTGCAATAAATCATCTTCATCTGTTTTACAGGGGATGGCCTTGAGCTTGGGCGACAAGATCAACCTCTCCCAAAAGAAGGCGACTCTCTGAGTGCAGCTTGACCCTTCTGACTTGATAAAAGTCAGCCACTCTTCTATGTATCATCCTTTCTGCTCCCTTGCATCTCTGCACATTTACAATTCTGGATGGTCAGTTGGCTTCTGTGCTGTTTTTTTTTTTTTTTTTTTAATTAAATCACTTATCTCTGATAACTGCTCATTCCTGGTTCATTTTGAATAAATGTCCATTGAATGCGGCCCGGTAGTCCAGTGGTTAGCACGTCGACTTCACAGTGCAGAGGTACCGGGTTCAATTCCAGCTCCGGCCTCCCTGTGTGGAGTTTGCATGTTCTCCCCGGGCCTGCGTGGGTTTTCTCCGGGTACTCCGGTTTCCTCCCACATTCCAAAAACATGCATGGCAGGCTTATTGAACGCTCTAAATTGTCCCTAGGTGTGAATGTGAGCGTGGATGGTTGTTCGTCTCTGTGTGCCCTGCGATTGGCTGGCAACCGATTCAGGGTGTCCCCCGCCTACTGCCCGAAGACAGCTGGGATGGGCTCCAGCACCCCCCGCGACCCTAGTGAGGATCAAGCGGTTCGGAAAATGGATGGATGGATGGATGAATGATCCACTTAAGATGTATTCACTTGTTCATTCATTGATATGCTTAATGATTGCATCAGGATTAAATACACAGTTTGTATTTTTCAAATATCATGCACCAAATTACTTGTTTGAAAGACCGACCACAAAGAAAATAAGTTAGATGATACTGCATTCAGTACTTTATTTTCCTCGCATAATGGATTTTGAATTGACTACAGAGAAGCAGGCATCTTATTAGCTGAGGACTTTTTATTTAATAATGACTTTATTTGTCCAACTGTTTTTGTAGAGTTTAAATTTGATCATGTGTAATCATTCTCAGTTTCTCAGAATATTGAAAAAGTAGATAAAATGCAGGAAAGGAGAAAATATAGTACATATGTTTTATACAGTATATTTCTGCTGCCTCTATTACAAGCTGAAGGATGATTGTCAAATTTCATAACGTTGAGCCACTTTTCCTTCAGAATGTATGTGAAGCTGTCATGCATCACAACGGTTATTGCAATCATCTAGTCGAGAAGCACAACCTGCCCCCCCCCCCCCACAAAGTGTCTACTTGGGGTGTGGTATTTATTAATCACATGGATAATTGAGTGGGGAACCTTGTGTACTAGAAGAAATTTGAGGGATTTCTCTTGGAAAACCGCACTCATCATGCATTTGGTATCATTTTAAAACTTTTGGAATAACAGGCCACTTATCTATTTACAGCATGCCATAGTCACAAATCAAATCCATGTGACTTGCAACCAAACCAACGAAATTTCAGGATGCAACATTTGGGGAAAAAAAAGTACTTTGACGGTGGGGGCAATGCGGCTGAAGTTCCAGTCATTCTTTGTACGACAATCAGATTAGCTTGATTATTTTAGGCATTCATGATAAACCGTGAATTAAGTCATGCATTAACACAAAACGGTACATTATTACATTATTCAACCAAGATATGATGATTTGAAAGAGGCGTGCTCAGTCTCAAGTGAAGGGACTCCCACATGAAGCCAAATAGCTGTGGAACTAACTCCAGGCTGTAATTGGAATTCCTCACATGCCTCATGTGTTGCACAGTATGAGGCTGATGTGGAAATTCTCCTGTCAGGGCCCCTAAATCCACAGTGACAACATGAAATACAGACCTCATATCCTAGTCACAAACCTGCAAGAAAGTCTGTCATTTCTGTTACCGCAAAATAACTAGCTTGGACTGAAATGATCTGCGTTCACCTCCAGGCTTCACACGGCGGTTTCGGAGTCTAGTGACACTAGATGGCGTCACCGTCCTCAGTGGACACGATGCAGACGTCCTGAAATTTGTCGCATTTGTCAAATTGGCATTGTTGACATGCCTGAAATGACAGATGTCCTGCCTGTAAACTTCAGTGATGCTCCCGAAATAATTTGTATAAATGATAAACAGTTACGGGGCAGCGGTGAGGAATCCGACAATACATTCAATAATGAAGCGATTGAAAACGAGAGTGAGCTAACTCATGTCATGTTTAAAGTTTAGTGTATTTTTCAATTATTTGGACATTTCAGTCTATACCTTTTGTTTATGCTTAAATGAGTTGGATCCGTACTTTTACTTGTACCCGTATTTTTTTTTAAACACAAGAATCAGTACTTCTGTTTGGTACAGTGTGTCAGTGATTTTGTAGTTAAGTAAATTGTAAAGGCTGTGCTTTTTAACTTTTACTTAAGGAGTTGAAATAGTGCTGCTACTTTTACCAGGGCCTTTTTACATGATAATCTTATCTTGTACTTGAGTGTGGCATACCTGTCAACTCATACGGTTTAGCCATAGTTCATACGGATTTTGTGGTGAATCTTACGTATATGGCCGTATCGCACAAATCATACGGATTCTGAAAATTTCCGTTTTTTTTCACCAACTCCAAATGATTTGGAGTTGGTGAAAAAAGTAACGCAGGAATACAACTCTGAACACAGTAATGCCACTAAGTATAATGATGATTAGACATTAACCAGACATTGTATTATGGAGATCTACAATAAATATCATTGAAAATTTCGTGGGTTTTTTTTCTGCCGTTATTTTGACATATAAAATGCTTTGGTATGTTATAAGGATTTTTTTGGTAGTTCATACAGGTTGGCGCTCCGAAAAGTTGACAGGTATGGTGTGGTGTGATTGCTCTCGCCGCCTCTGCTCATTGCAATTTTTGTTGTTTTTGTATTTAGATAGATTTCAAAATATGTACGTTTTTACGTTTGCTTAAGAAAATGGGTTAAATCAGGACTTTTATCAGAGTCATCCCCCCCGCCCCCCAAAGAATCAAGTGTGCAGGCTGCTATTCGTCGATAACTTATGTGAGTGCGTGACATGAGTCTCAGGTGAGTACAAGTCTGCGGGAGTGCACGAGCTTGCGCGTGGGCGTGTGCGTTGGGGCAATTATATGCAGGTGGGGAGCCCCCTTCGACAAACGTGGGTACTGCATCCTCTGACGATCACTTCTCCGGTCTCCACATCTTGTTGAGCGTCGCAGGCTGAGGCAGGCAGTCAGGCACTGTGCTCCAGTTTCAAACGCGGTCACACGTATGGACCGGCGCCCGTAGCTACCTTCCGGACTCCTCCGTGCTCCTTCTCACCACCGACGAGCCGGTTTCGGCATCTTCCTGTGGGGACTGCCCCTCTCTCTCTCTCCAGACTGCGTAAGGCCTCTCTGGTTGAAGAGGAGAAAAGTGGGGCTTGGTGTGGCGAAGGCGGTGGCGACTAAGTGTCCTCGATGGCAGGCTGGAAGGACGGCTCGGTGCAGGAGAAGTACCGGCTGGTCGTGGTCGGAGGCGGCGGGGTGGGCAAGTCGGCCCTGACGATCCAGTTTATTCAGGTCAGTGAGGCTGCACTCCCACCCTCTTTGGGTGCCCACAACACGGAGAGAGGCCGTAGGGAGCCCCGTGAAGCGGGCACCGGCGGGTTGTTTTCTTCGCCGCTACTTTGCAGAGGCCTGCAGCAACTTAGCAAGGGTTTGTTTGTTTGGAGAGATTCGAACGCTTATTTTTTATCTTTTTCGAAGCATGGCTGTCATATCCAATGCGTCGACGCCTGGTACATCCCCGACTACTTTGCACTTCGTTAGTTAGAAAAAAGGGGAAGTTGACTTGAAGCAGAGCTAGTAAAAGTACTGTACTGTACTGTACTCACACTGTACTTAAGTACGAGTACAGATACCTGTTGGGGGCCGGGGGGCACTGGTAAATGTTGAAGTACTGATTCAACTCCAGCACGTGAATATAAAAGTATTTACTCAGAAAAAAAAATGTATTTACACAGAGAAAACCCCCCCACCAACTTCTGGGCACAGATTACAAATTTAATTTATTCTGTGCAATGAATTTTCCCAATGGAAATGATATGAATTTCCTTTAATTAATCCTTCTCAGGTCCTCCTCCTAAATACCATAATTTTTCATACAAAATCAGTTTTAATAAATTAACACAATGGAGAAAACCGCTTAACTTGCATAGTGCTTGTAGTGAGTGAAAAGTAAAAAAATATATACTGGACACACTGTCATAACGTGTTGCCATTCCACTGTATAAGTTTGTGAACTGTCTTACAAAATATGCAAATTTAGCTCACAATAACAACTGAAAAATACTATACCTGAATCATTTTCCAGATTAGACTGCTATGTTAAAATAAGGCCATGGATGAGGAAAATCTTACTTCCCTGAATCTGTTGCTGTCATTGTTAATGCTAACTGGTTCACCTTCCTCCATGTCGATTTTACCTCATCCTATTTATGTCTTTTTTATTTGATGTAGTCATTCCCCGAAGTTGAAAAAGTAACAAGCTTATTCCGACAAAGTACAAATATATGTAGGGAGTACAAGTATAGAGTTGTCAGACAAATGAATACAAGATACTGGACTAATCTAATTAAATGCACCATATTCATACTTTGTTATCCGTATTTGTACCTCACACTACTGTTTTTAGGAGCTTACGCTTCATCCTCCAGGCGAGATTAATTTACGTCACTGCTTTCAAGCTACAACCTGGGTGAACCAACAACACTTATAGGCAGAGGAAAAGTTGCCCGATAGTTGCCTTTTGGCCCACCCCCCTTGCCACAAGAAGAACATCATGGCACCAGCCAGAGAGAAGAAAACGGTTCACAGCTAAATCACATGAGAAATATGCTCAAACACACTGGCGGGGCCAATTTGTCTTGCTTGACTGATTGCAAGTAAGCAGGCAGCAGCACAAAGTGTCCATAAAAAGATGATTAACTTTCGAGTTCAGGTGACTTCCACAAAATGCAAGACGGTGTGAGCTCCCTTTTTTTTCCTGGAGACCACCCACCTCTCCCACAATAATAGACAAAGAACTTAACACACAGTACTTACTAAACGTCACATTTGTGTTAAAGATGCACCCTGCTGGTTGCATTCCGACACTTTGCAGACTTAAGCGGCGTTGTTCGACCTTCCTGGCCCTCATCATGGCTGTTTCATTTCCGCCACCATTCACAAAAACACACGCATGCACATAATATGACAAACTTTGCCCTTTGCAGTGTGTGTGTGTGTGTGTCCCTTGAGTTAGTACTGCTGCACTGATGCCTGGCTCCTGCTTCAAAGAGACGAGACTGCAGGCAGCTGCATGTCTCCACACTGTCAGACAATGGTGGGCTGGCACACGTGTCAGAGCGGGGGTGAAAAGCTTCTGGTGAATGTATGTTGGTTGGTGTGAGGGGGAGTTGTGTCTAATGAGGGTTCAAAAAGCTCATTAACTACATACCAAGTAAAAAGGGATCAGATAGCTGTGGCCCAGATTCTTGCCGGAGCCCACTGACCCTGCCGCCCCACACATGGGGAGCTTTTAAAAAAACGGTGTAAAAGTTTACACGTGCTAATTGTAATCACCCTATGTTGTGATTCAGCAAGGTGTACACATGCGGAGGTATCTAATGGTGAAAAATGTATTTTTCAAAGTAACGTCAAAGCAAACTATCTGCCTCAAAGCTTGGCAGTCATCATCATTACACGCATACTAACGTAGTAATGCAGACTCACACACCACTCCGTGTAGAAATACGGTGCCGTCATGTTGATGAACCAGGAGAAAAGAATCCGTTAACTGTCCAAAATGTTGCTGTATAACAGAACTAACAGATTACAACAGCACGTCTATGATCGCCAACACAAGGTAACAAAATAAACACAAAATACTTTTTACACAAGCTGCTATGGCCACAATTAACATGCAGGTGCTCACTAAAGACGCAGACTGGCTAACAGGGAGCTTCTTAACAGCCAATCGCTATTTTCAGTTCAAAATAGCCAACCCTACACTCAAATTCGCTGACACCCACATCACTCACCACACACACTTAAGTCAGAAAAATAGTGTGTAACGTGATGACTGTGACACCAAGTGGACAAAAATATTACCTGCACCTCAAAGGTATGTACATTTTGTTGTTCAATTCTCATTTGAAGAAACAAATTCAACAATTTGTTGTTGCTTGCAATTGTCACAAGATGATGACAAAACACTACTTTTCTATTAGACCGAACATGAGTGAAAGGAACTCCTCCCCTGACTTCAACATAGTTCCTTGGCAGCAAGGCACATGCTCATTCATGTGCACGTGTGTGTGTGTATACGTGTGTGTGTGTGTGTGTGTGCGTGTGTGTGTGTGGGTGTGAGAGAGAGAGAGAGAGAGAGAGAGAGAGAGAGAGAGAGAATTGAAAATGAGCGGGGAACACCTTATTTTAGTCGCATTAGATTTTATTCAACATTTCGACCAAGAAAATTACATTCAGGAAGTTTGTGTAAAACAATTGCAACTTCATGGTGTCTTGATTTTGACAAGAATATTGAGAAGGTGCCGTGATGGACAATAAAATCTATTCAATTTAATTTGTGGATTTTTGTATTTACTGTTTTCATTTCAAACTAGGTGGGGCGTTTGACTTGAGTTGTAACTGTGCATAAAAATATTGTAGTCATGTCATGCAATTATTAAATGCAATCGCTTATCAGGTCAGGACATTAAAAACAAGTCCTGACACTATTCCCCAGAGATTGCTCTCATGATATAATTTGAGAAGGAAATCAGAGTATGACTGCCATGAGGTTTGGATCCCAGTTTGTGTTTGGGATCAGTTCATTTGCTCTCATGCTCCTCTGGCGTAAACGACGCTGTAAAAGTGAGCGATGAGGATATGTTGACAGCATTAGGAAGCCTACAACCTCTTCCGAGCTCTCCTGCCAGGGGAGAAGACCAAACGGCTGCTCGGGAAGTCGAGGCTTTCCCCAATAACTGCGCAGAGTTTGGGTGGGACGTGGGAGGGGGCCTGGGCCAGTCTGGGTGGGATGACGTTAATGGTCATGGACCATGTGGAATTTGGCCCTTTTGCAAAGGAAGTCACTCAACTGTTGCTGCACGTACACGTAGGGCCTCTCTGATTTGGGTGGAAAAATTTGACCTGCTTCCTGAATCAGTGGAACGTGGGTGTGTGTGGGTATGAGTGTCAGAATCTTGGCAGAGTGTTGATTGTTTTGCCAAAAATATGAAGTACAGTGTGTAACAGACATTCAGTATTAATTTTCATGACTTCTTGTCTTCCCTTCAAAATGAACACAGAGAGAATGTGACAATATTGACATCTCTCAATATCATATTCTTTCATGTAAAGTGACCTCGACTGGCAGACGACATCACTCGGCGCACTTGAACAATTGAATGATAGATAGTAAGGCTGAACAATTCATCACAATCGCATTGTAGTAGAATTCAATTTTCACATCGCAGAGACTGCAATTTGGGGCCAGGATGACATCGTTGTGTCCGAAAGGTTTATTTATTTATTTATTAAAAACTCAATTCCATTATTTTTCAAAATCTTTCAGTCCTAATAAAAAGATACATAGATTTCCTCATTGAAATGAACGGTAATGCCGTGAATCCGTTCCAGCACTGTTGTGCTCTTTCGGTGTGTGCACCTTGGCCACCAAGGTGCAGAATAATATGGACATGCAAACACATGAAGAATTTCACAACTAAGTGAATCGATCATCTGCAGTAATAATGTTAGTTGTTTTTCACTGACAATTCAAAAAAATTACATGTGGACAAGCGGTGGGGAAACATGCATGCTCGGATGCATATACTGTACTGTCTGTCTATGTGTGGCTGCACCGTTTTTGTTCGAATATCTGTTGATTAAAGGGTTCTAATTACCACAATTTAGATGCTGGTTTTGTTAGCAGTGTGTGCCATTTTGATTGTGTGTTAGCATGAAGGTAGAAGACTTTCTGTAGGCAAAGTTATGTGGTTGTTTTAAATACATGTGTAATCCATTTTATTTTATGTTTGGTTGGACAATAAATTTAAACTGCTAGTCGCAAAAAGGAGGTTGGTATTTTTTTTATGTTTTGAGTGTTTGACTTTCTGCATTGACTTGAATTCACTGCTGCCATCTAGTGTTCCTATCAACAAATACTGTATTTGCTCGCAAGTCAAAGCAAAATGTCTAAGCAACTGCTCGTTTTTTGAAAAATGCATAGTTCTAGTCATTTGTAAGTGAAAGTACCACAATTATATAAACATGTATTTAATAAATACTTAAAATAAAATCTTGATATTAGATTTAATAACTATATTTGACTATATATTCAGTTTGTTATGACATACAGTGTTATATTATGAGCCATATTAAAAGTAAATAATCTTCATTTTTGACTGACAGTCAAGAAAATAGTTATCATGTTTGTAATTTGCAGTGGTAGCTTTGACAAGATTTCAACCATGTACAGTTTCACGGACACCTGAAATTAGGAACTGATGCACAATTAAATACAATGCCAAAGGAACTCTTCAATGTGCAGCCTAAGTAAATTTAGCAGTGGAACAAATATAATAAGTCCGGATCTTGATATAATGTCTCAATGTGATATAATAAGTAAACAAGATTACGAATAATTTTAGAGTGCTTGAATACCACGCCCCAGCCAGTCAGAGGAAGAAAAAAAGAGACAGAGTGCTGAGGCAGGGATTTGGGGGCGACTTAGTGTATAAAAGAGGATGTCGCTTGAAGCTATAGAGTGGTGAGTCCTGTTGGCCATCCGGACACCAAGCAGAGATAGCAGTGAGATGACACATCATTGAGTCATATGACAAACGTGGAGCACAATGTTGTTCAATGCAACGCCTTTGAGGGAGGACGCCTCTATATACGGGAAAGCGTGACTCACATCGGAGACTGTATGTGGGGTAGTGTGTGTGTGTGTGTGTGTGTGTGTGAGTGTGTGTCAGTGTCACTTGGTTGCTTTTCGCGAAGAAATGTTACAACTGGATGTTGTTTGATCTGGTTCGGGCACGTCATTTTTGGAGACGTCAGCTGGATTTATATTTCACATGCCTGTGTGCCGCTCTCCGAGGCACTCATACTTCACGCGTCGTGTATTTTCAAATATTTTCATTTATTCTCTTGTTCAATTGTCTGTAACTTCCAGGCTCGGTGCTGTTATTATTGATGTACATTGTCGAACGCAACCAATTCAAAAAGACAATAAATACGAAATAAACATTCATACCAGAATGCCACAACTGACGTCCAGGCTGTTAGTTAACAACCAACTGATAACCTGATATGATGGTAGAATGTGTAGATGGTGACGTCAAGTGGATAACAATAAAACCTGTACCTCATAGGCACATTTCTTCGTTTAAGGCATTCAACACTTTTCATCATATTGTGTGTTGTATGCGCTAATACTCTCAACACAGAACGACACACACGCATATCAACACAATGACGAGCAGACACATCCAAGGTATGTGCCGATGTTTACTGAGTGTTTCTGAAGACGACCTGTAATATTGCGACGTCGACAAGAAAAGACTTGCTAAAGAAAATACTTCCTGCCAACCAGGGAACCGGGTCGGGGCTGTTGTGTTTTATTTACTGGTGCTTCCATTTCCCGCTGCTTCCTTGTTCATCAGTCAGGGTGCTGCTTTGATTGCCTGCATTCCGTTCACGTCACAGTTCACAGAGTCAAATGCCTCGAGACTAGTCGGCCTTCCCCACACACATGAAGATTTTTGGTCGTACATGTATATGTTGAACACGTTTCATCTTTAAGAATGTCGGCCTGACCTGTTTCTGACTGTTTTTGCGACAAATCCACTTTTAACGCATCTCAGGCCAAAAGATAGTCTTATAAGACATGTTAAAGCGGGCCTTTGGTGTTCTTGGGTGGGATGGGGCAAAATCAGGACAAAAACAGTCCGAATGTCTTTATGTATGTACCCAGCCTTAGAGGCTATTTATAGGCATTGCTGTGGCTTTTTCAGCAATCACCAGTTTAACATGGCATCCACTTGGTAAAATGAGTTTGTGTCTGTAATTTGTATCGCTCAGATTGTAGTGAGCTGTGAGATATTTTTCCTTCTTGCTGTAAGTTCTCTTTCTGGTTCTAAATTCTGCGAATGTCTCCATTGTGAGACGAATAAAGGTTTTATTCTTCTTCTTCTAAGGTTAGCATCGGTTTTCCTTTTTACAACCAGTGACACCTTTCTGTCGTCACAGTGCAAAAAATGCTGCAGAGAAAAAGGGAAAATACATTTTCTCCCTGAGCTCAAGTGACCTGTGATGGCAGCAAATCTCATGAGAGTCACATGAACTTATTTGACTTTTGAGGCTTATTTTTCCAGGAAATGTTGGTTGAACTCTTAAATTGTACCACAGTGGAATTCAAATTTGGAGTTTCCACTGTAATTTGTTATGTATAAGGATTATGTTCTTCTCCCTTGGATCCAGAAAACACAATTATGATCCTAGCTGTTCACTCCATGACTATAAATTATTTTCAGAGCAATGTTGCCCTCGAAAGGAGTTGAAAGGAGATCAATAATAATGACAGCCCTCATTGGGCATGCCGAGACACGGTGAAGGCATGATACAGAGAAACATTTCATGTGAAACTACCCCACAAGGGCCTATTAAAAAAAAAAAAAGGCTTTGTAGCCCTTTCTAGCCCGCTTATTTATTCTCATCACAATTGGCTCATCGACAGTAAGGCAGTAACATTTCTTTGTTGGAGCAGACTGAACCACGACAAGACGCCATTTTGAACCGTTCATAATTCCCTCCACCAAACTCTCCCAAACACAAAGCGTGTTAGGGGCTGGTGGAGCCAAGGTTGAACTTTTTAGCCATAATTCTTAAAGATATGTTTTGAACAAACACAACACCACTCTTCACCCTCAATAAACACCATGTACACTGTTGCTACAGTGAAACATATTGGTGGCAATCTCATGCTTTGGGGCTGTGTGTTTTTTTTTTTTTCCAGCTGGAAAAGTTTGAAATATAGCAGTCAGTATTAGCATGCAAGCTATCGGCTTCTCCATCCATTTTCCGATCCGCTTAACCTCCCAAGGGTCGCGGGGGTTGCTGGAGCCTGTCCCAGCTGCCTTCGGGCAGTAGGCGGGGGACAACATCCTGAACCGGTTGCCAGCCATTCGCAGGGCACACAGAGACGAACAACCATCCGCGCTCACACTCGCACCAAGGGACAATTTAGAGTGGTCAATCAGCCTGCCTTGCATGTTTTTGGAATGTGTGAGGAAACCGGAGTACCCGGAGAAAACCCATGCAGGCCCGGGGAGAACATGCAAACTCCACACAGGGAGGCCGGAGCTGGAATTGAACCCGGTACCTCTGCGCTGTGAGGTCGAGGCGCTAACGACTGGACCACCCTATAGGCTTCTCCAAAAAAGCTCTCTCTGAGAACTACTGAATTCAATTTTGGATTAATCAGAGACACATCATTTAGTGGCAGGTGTGTACAGACTCCCATTTAACACGCGCTTCAATGTGTTTGGTTCACCGGAAAAACAGCCACATGCACAGCTGTGCATTATATCCGTTGTTTATTTTTACTTCCCCTCTTGTAAATGTATATACTTTTTCAATTGGGTTGTACATAAATGGTGGAAAATGTTTAGAAATGATTTGTGGTGTGGTTTTATTTATTTATTTTATTTTATTTTTTATATTAAAAGCCTGCCACTTGACAGAGATGGAAACTATTCACTCTAAGGAGGACTCTCTGATATCAAATACCCCTAAGGCCGGACAATTCTTAGGAACAGCATCTGGAAAAAAATGTGCCTCTAAATCGTCACACAAAACTGAACTGCCGGACATTCACACATTGCACTTTTTTTTCTGTTTCTTTTAAATCACTTTGGCTACATGTTTTCCAAGTGGTCTTAAGAGAAGCTGCTTTTGTTCAACTTCTAATGTGCGTTGATACTTAATTGTTATCAAAGTGAAGGCGGATGTTAGATTGTTTTTATGTTAAATAGATTTTCACTTGCAAAAAATGTATACTTGTATGACAGTTAAGAATATGAAGTGTCTATACTGTAACAATAACAGTGTTATGGCATTTTGTCTTTTTTTTTTGCTGCATCCAAGCTTACTCACGCTACCGTGATTGTGTTGCACTCTAATTAATGTTTAAACCACCTTGGTAACAATACATTGATTGAGTTTAAAAAAAGATGAGGTCGGGAACTCGATAATACATCCAGTGAATGTACTTGTGAAACAATATTCCTGTGCCAAAAAGCCATGTCCAATAACGTCATCCAGCATTAGTGTTTCAATATGTCAGCTGGTCCACAAGTATAATAACTACAGACTTAGGCAATCTAGTGAAAAAAAAAATTCCAGCCATGACAGCCTCTTATTTTTGCGGGTTCAAACAACTGCAATCATTGTGAATGATCAATGACCTCAATTATAATTGCCCAATTCCCCATTGATTGCAGTATTCTGTTTCAGGCTCAGTTGAATACTGCTGTAGATCTGATCCGGATGGTTTCAGTCTGGTGCCATGCATCATGTAGTGTGTTGATGCTTGCTGGATATTAAGCTGCTATAGGGTTGCATCTGATGATCTGAAAGTACTGAGCAGAGCTCATTTATCAATTTGGTTTTAATGAGCGCCAGTACCGACCAACTCTGATGGATTTTACCCAAAGTTGTCAAGTTCTGTGAATATTTTATTGCATACTCCATAATTTGGGGATGTGAACGGTTGTTCTGGTGTTTTTGGAGTCCTTAAATACATGAGAACATTCCTTTTATTGAGGTAATGTACTTCAACCTGGAAAAATGCCATGCAGCATACCAAAGGAATGCATACAGTAAACTAGGGGTGTCAAACAAATTTTTGTCGTGGGCCTGATTTTAGTTACAGTTTCCCTTGGAGGGCCGTTATGACTGAAACCACATAAAGAAGTCAAGAATAACGGTTTATTTACCTATTGTTGAAGTTACTGTAATGAGGGGTTTGGCAACAAGAAAATTCTTACAGTATCACTCTTATGTATTACATATGAGAATTTGAAATTTTGTTAGAGATTTTAGCAAGCATGATGAAAGTTGACATCTTTGATTTGCTTTCGCGGGCCATAGAAAATGATATGGCGGCCAGATCTGGCCCCCGGGCCTTGAGTTTGAATCCTGTGCACTAAAGGGACTTCAGGATCTGTAAAGACACTCCCAGCCATCTGGTAACGCTCAAGAGACTAACTGGTTGCTCCTTTTCCTGCAAGATTATGAGAAACTAATGAGTATCCCGCGAGGAATGCCACTCTGAACATGCTGCAATGCAAACACACTTGTATTATTCAAAATATAGTCTATGGCTGCCCCATTGGGTACACTTGAAGAGGCAATTAAAAATCGACTGTTTTTGTAATTGTAGACTTTCTGTACGAGTTTAGAATAGCATCAGATCGTACATCTTCATAGAAGTTGACCTCTCTCATCTGCCAGAATTTGAAAATTAGTTCCCGGGGAAATTAAGGATCCCACTTTAGGTGGGGCAGTACTGTAATGTATCCTTTTCTACAAAGATTGAGTATGATACACTAGCTTTAAATTATAATATTGTCCAATTCAAAAAACCCAAGTATGTGCCGTACTACATTTCAATATTACAAATCTATCTTCAACGTTCCTGTAAAGTGAAAATAAATGTCTTGTAAATTTGAGACAACCTTGCCAAATTTGACAGGTTAAAAACATATCAAGTATATAAAATGATGCTTCAACGTCATGGAAAATCAAGCCTTTCTCTCCGCTTTCAAACAATGTGGGTGTGTCCGCTGAATGTGCTGAAACTACGCCCACTCAGCTGCCAGTCAAATGCCAATTCTATGACTTCGCACTCTTTGAATTCACTTTACAGAATCTGTAAAGTGCTCCTTTTCCCTATTGATCCTGGACTCCCCCCCTCCAAAAAAAAAAAGAAAATCCTGATAAAATTAAGTGAATATGGTATTTTTAATGTGAGTAAGAAATACTGTTTATTAGGGATGGGGGAGTACCGATACCAGATACCTGGAAAACCTGACATTGAATAAGTTTTCCTTGTAAGTCATTGGTGCTGCACTACGGCCGTTTGACACATTGCGCTGAATAATCATGTGTGTGTCAGAAAGACAAAAATTTCTTTGTTCACAATTATCTGTCTTTGTGTTAAATGACATTACCATCAGTACTAGTCGTACCAGTGAGTACTCACGGCTCGTCACGAGTGACTACTTGTATTGGTATCGGTCTGGAAAAAAAGTGGCATTGAACACACACCGACTGTTTATACAGTGGATGTGTAGATATAATCAAGTTTTGTGGAAAGATTTCTATTTCAATATATAGATCATTTGTGGGATTGCTATACATGTTATCATCTGTCACATAGCATAATATTGCATCAACCCTTAATTCCAGCATTATCAGTCAACACCAAAGGTTTCACACATTATTTAAACTGGTAGTGCTCCGCAGTGTACCGCTGCTACCTTGTTTTCCGGTCACTGAGTCTCACATAGTCAGGCAGACGGATGAGGCGGCGGCGAGCTGCTTTGTGTTGTTTTGGCAATTGTTCTGTGTTCACACATCTGTCTGTTTCAGAATAACTGGCAACAGTATCGGGTCTCACATCTCACAGTCTTTGCACGGTCGCGACAACTCTGGCGATGGGAAAATGACATGTTGCTTATTTTAGCTTCTCACCCCCACCAATTTCAAAATGGAACGCTCAAAGTCTATGCACAGGCTTCTCATACCGAAAGCCTACAGGATAGTTTATCAGTTATTCTAAGGAGCCTTTCACACCTACATGTTTCTTTCTCTCGTCCAAATCACCTGTTGTATTTGGTTTATTTGGGTTTTCCCCCAGCTCAATTCCTTTTTAGACGATAAAGTGTCCAGGCGAACCAATATGCATCAGAATAAGGCATGCAACATTACCGTCTTCCATTACACCAGTCCACCAATGTTGATCCAAATTTTTGGAATCAGAGATGCAAGCAAACTTTTATAGATTAAATTTTGCCACTCATTCAGAATTTGCCCATGTATTTTCTCTTGTGCATCAGGTTTTCACCAATATACTAAAAATAATCTATCCGTTCATTATCCAAGCCGCTTATTCTCAGGAGGGTCGCGGGCGTGCTGGAGCCCATCCCTGCTGTCTTCGTCGGGTTGCATCCTGAAGGGTTTGCCAGCCAATCGCAGGGTACACGCAAACAAATAACCAGTCACACTCACTGTCACACATAGGGACAATATAGATGTCCACTTAACCTACAATGCTTGTCTTTGGAATGTAGGAGCAAACCGGAGAACCCAGAGAAGACCCCGGCAGACACGGGTACAACATGCAAACTCCACACAGGAAAGCCGGAGCCGGAATCAAACCCTGCACATCTGCACTGTGAAGCGGGCATGCTAACCAGTCGATCACGGTGCACAAACAATAATAAAATATGTAATGTATTAAGTAATGTCTATAAATTAAGTGTTAGGTTTTGTTCCTAAAACCCCATAGCTATAAATTACAACGCTTGGTCAATACAAAAGGCGGCACGGCGATTAATATTTTAACATACAGTCAAACCTCGGTTTTCGAACGTCTCTGTTATCGACCGAATCGGATTTCGACCAAAAAGTTTTAGATCATGCCTCAGATTACGACTGAAAACCGGTTTTCGACCAAACTGAGCAAACGCGAATACGCCACTCCACTCCGCTCGGCTTCCCTACACGAGGAAGTGACGTTTCCTCGTGTAGCATTCATTGTGAGCAGACATGTTTGTGATGATTTACGCATATCTGACTGTTTTTTTGTTATTTCTGCAAAGTGTATTAGCCCCTAATCATGGGCTCATAAAATAGTTTCGGATTTCAAACAAATCGCTTTTCGAACAGGTCAAATGGTCGAAAACCAAGGTATGACTGTAGTTAGGTAAGCGGCTCAGATAATGGATGGATAGAAATAACAAAATCTGGCTAAGATAGGAAAGTTGATCTATGACTTTTCTTGTCTTGTCTCGGAATCATTTTCTTTCATTTGAAAGAATATCAAAGCTGAGGTCATGGACAGAAAAGCATCAATGTGGCAATGATGTCATTGCTTTACCAGAAGATAACACTAAGCACCCTATCTGATTGTTCTGATGTCATCCTCAAGACTACTCACAGCCCCTTTGGCAGGCGTATTTTCTTAGCTGATGATTTATTAACTAGGGATGGGCAGAATGAAATGGATTATGGGTAAATTGTGTCTTCAAGCAAAAAAGACAAAGTTGATTGCAGTATTCATTTTCTCATCAAAATAGTTAACAATTACTGTTAATTGTCCATGGGTGTGAACGTGTGAATGGTTGTTTGTCTGGATGTGTCCTTTCATTGGCCCTCACCCAAGTCAGCCGGAATAGGTTCCAGCACACCTGCGACCATTACGAGGAGGATTAAAAGTATAGAAAATGAATGTAGGGATAATATTTCAATATCAAGACATTTATAATTGTGGTACTTTTCATATATCATGTGGGGGGATGATTTGGGGAGGATTGTTGCCTGAATTGTTATCTTGGTTCAATGTGAGGAGTCTTTGAGATGTACTCAGACAATGCTGTATCTACAAGACAGAGTGAAACATGAAAATAACTTGAGCTTTGAAAGTTTTTTGTAAGGCATCGGTGCTTGTTGCCGATGTCTGGTGTTGGGCTGGCTGCCAGACAGCTGGGGGACATTTGGCGTTGTCTCACGCAGGAAGTGTCCAAGTGGACTATGGGACACCTGCTGTCCATCAGGGGGGCCTGGGAGCAAGCAGACCCTGAGCAGGTGATAGTACTGCGTGACTCCTTTTCCAAATATGCTATTGACAAAGGCCACCAGTAGTCGAGGTCATTTAGGGAAATACAGTAATCAGAAAACAACTCCGGCATATTTAAAAAAACAAACAAAAAAAAAACAGAGGAAGACTCATTTGTTGCTGAAATTTTCTGTCATATTCATCATAGCTTGCCTTATCCCACTGATAGTTAACTGTGTGTGTGGCACTACTGCAAACATAAATATTTGAGTTGGCTGGAGTCACTAAAACAGCTGTCGCGTGACTGTTACCCTGATCTAAAAGGTGCAGCAACTGCATACGCTTGTGTGTCCTCAGCAACAGCTGGTGCCGGAAAACACAAGGTAAAACTGAACGATTGGCACGCGCCAGTGCACGTTAACTAAACAGCTGTTTAACATTTTGTCTGGTATGCCAAACCAAAACAGTTCTCTTGCAGCCAGGCTGCTGGTGATACGAGTTCAAGCCATTGGCTGCTCGCTATGCATGCATGGGTTACAGTCATCATGCTCACAGGTTGATTGTCAGACGTCTAAGTTTTGGGCAACAAGAAGAAATTGTTCTCATCTCTCCCTTCCTCGTTTTCCAAATTTTCACCAATCACTCATTGATAAAATCGTCAACAAATTTCTATTCATGACGCCCCTGTAAAAATATAATTCAGTTACAGCAGGCAAAAAAAAAGCCTGACTCGTGATTGTTCCTCCTTCTGCTCTGAGTCAAAGTTAACACAGATTGCTCTTATTTTGGTTCTGAAAGTGGAAATGTGATTTTTCTGCTGCCGCTCAGCAGAGGTTCGGATCTATTTTAATGGTATGCAGGACAGGCGCCACCCGAAAAGTCTGAAAAATCATTTACTTTTTGCATGATCACAAGGCTGCTTTTCAATAAACATCCTAATACTATCTGTAGAGCTGGACGATATGGTAATATACAGTACATGATATTAATATATTGGCCGTCAGAAATTAGCGATTTAGTTTATGTTCTTGTCCGTTCGTACATCCTTATGATCTTTTATGTCTAAATATTTAGACACTACTGTTCTGGAGCGTGCCATCAAAAGCCAAGACCACACCAGAAAGAGGCACTTATTTGTGGCACATGCGGTTGTGAAGGCTTGCTAATGTTGGAACTTTTCAGGATTTATGCTGCATTCTACACGACTGGAAAGTCGGAAATATCCCACTCAGTGCTCGAGAGGTCTGACCTCAAAGCAATTCCTGGCAAACTCCAAGCATCGATGACAACTGGGATCAAGTAAAATGTGTTTTTGACATCAATCTATCCTTACTTTCACCAATACGCACAGTACCATTCGATTCTGCTCAATGTGGTTTACATTTTATTGTGTTTCCACCGAAAAGAGTCCATAAAAGGCGGCTTGAAAGACTAGTACAGTCTTCTCAACACTGCTCGGACAGTGTCAAGTTGATTTTATTTGGTTAATTATTTGATGGATTACAAGTTGTCTTGATAGAATGGTATGATGTCACACTATTTGAGCAGCTGACATGCTTTGCAGTGGAAACACAAACATTATCTGGTTAATCTGAATGGCATCCTATTATACTTTTCTTAGTTAATGTTCTTAACCTCCCAACCTGACATTTTCTGCAAAGCAGACCTTATCTGGCTTGCTAACAAGGTATCGCGCCAGCCAAGAACATGCCGGCACAAGCCAGTCTCAATGGTTTTCCTTCTCTTTGGTGTGCTCTTTGCTCCCCTCTGGCATTTTGTTCTTCTGTGTTGTACATTTCATTCACTTTTATGGTCCGTCAATTCGATCATGTTAAGATTCACACATTGTGATGAAACTGATTGGTATTGTCATTCTACTTATCCCCGAAAATGAGATTATTTTAATAGTTGTTTAATACGATTTGAGTACTTGCCTAATTTTGTCACATCATATTAGTCACACGTTTTGATTCTGTTCTCTGTTTGGAAGCCTCACTTTTTTTTTCTGAGCCACTTCACCTGTAGTCCAATGCATGCTTTTTCAAAGATAATAATGGGAACCAAATATAATAAAAATCACCTCTCTGTATGTCGCATTGCAATTCATTACTACTGAAATTTCAATCATCACTATATTTTTGAAATCTGTAATCTTGTTGGAGATATGTTGTGACCTCGATATGGATGTTGGGGGCAGCATGCCTTTTACCCCTGATCCGTAGCACTGCTGTGCTTCTGATATGATCTTTTCGAGTTGCCCCAGATCCTTTGTCATGTTAGGCCATGCTAGTAAGGAAAGTGCAGTAGAATATATGTTGGTAGAAATGACGCACAACAGTTGTGCTTGAAGAGAGAGACCAAGATGTGCTGCAAATACCTTTGGATTCCAATGAAGAGAATATGTGTGTTGTAGATTTTGTAAGAAATATTCTGAACAATTGCCAGCTGAGTGTACCTGAGTGTGGTATTACTGGACAAGGTAGATTAAAAAAGGGTGCCCATGAACATTGTACATGTGTGAAATAATGTCTTTGTCAGTTGGCCAATGGTCATTCACTGACATTTTAGTTGTTTCACTTGCATTGCTCAAATGTAATTTTTCTTTCAGGTCCACTTCTCAGTCAACAGCTGTTGCTTGCTTGTTAAGCATTATTCATTTTTCTCCAGGTCTGGGCATTTTGTTGGGATGTTTCACATGACAATGTCTCTTCATAAAAGGGATTTATTTCCTCACTTGATGTGCACATTTTTCAAACGAAAAGCCTTTTACATAACCTGTTAGAGCTGCAGTTGAATGTCTTTTTTCAAGGGCGTGTCAATGTTGCGGTCAGACCAGTATTACATATTACACCAGAGGCTGGTGCTTGAACGACTGTTTCTGATTGTGGGATGCTGTGTCATTGTCATTGAAGTAGACAGAATCGGGGGAATATTTTGTGTAGGGACAGCTTGTTGCTGTATCTCTTGTTGCGGCTCTGATGTAACTGTTTCAGATTAGAGGCAATAGATTCTTATTAACCGATATCCTATGAGTGATTTTGTACCTTATTGCATTTGGTTCACCATGCTCACAAAGACTGCTGTGATAGAACCAGAACCCAGGAGGGAACGTGCACATTTGTTTTTATGCTATAAACCATTTTGTGGAAACTGCTTTGATAATGTTCAGACATTGGGTAGGCTTTATGCAGAGGAGGGAATCTTAAGTGATTTCACATGATCAACAAGAACAATGAGGTTGTTCACATAGTTGAGGGTCTTTGTGTCACTCTAATCAGTTTGTAACCCTCTGCTGGGTCAACATGGGTCTCCATTTTTAATTCTGCAAAATGCTGCTATGGACTGTCGATAAAGAAATTGTTCGCACTGACCAATGTAAAGTACCGCCTTGAGACCAACGATCCGGTCGGTCAAAAGCCTTTTAAATGTCATGACTTTGATTCGGCACGTTTGAGGGGGTTCAAAAGTCTCCACATTGCAGCCAGCACAGGCTGATATTTAGCCGCACGTTTGAAGTCTTAATGCCAGGGGTCAGAGGAGACCGGGGGGGTCGACTGAACCATTGGTTGGCTGGCTCACTTATCCTGAGCTTTCTTCTCTTCTCCCGACCGTAGCTTCTGAATCCATACTTTACATATACTGTAGCCTGTTTGTTCAACGTATCTTCGATATGCTCAACAAGATGACAGAAAAGCCACGCTTATGTATGAATCACTGAAGGAGATCTTGAAAATGATGTCGTGAATAAAGAAGGTTACTTTACAAAAGTATGTCGGCATGTAGTGTAACAACCGCGATAGTATGAAGAATTTTATTATTGTTAGTGTTAAGTTGTTTTTCGCAGAAGATAAAGAATAACATGCCTGTGAGAATTATATTGCCTGTCTGTGTGTAGAGATATCTGTTACTTAGCACCACTATATAGATGCTATTTGTTAGCCCGTCTGCAGTGTTTTGAATTGTGTCTTAGCATTAAGCTAGTGCAAGGCAATGTTGTCGTTTTCAATACAAAATGTGCAATTGTCGTTGTTTCATCATGTCTAATTTGATGGTAAACTTCAACTGGGAGTGGCAAAAAAAAACAAACATCTTAGATCAAATTGAATTATCTGAATATGTAGAATATTGCAAGTTAGCAAACTATCGTCACCTAAGCTTTGCATAGCCTGGAACACATCAAGGAATAGTTGCAGTGTGTGGTGTTTGGATTTTCTTTAATTTAATATCCAGCAGACTTGACAACTTCAACTGGATCACTACAAAAATGTGTGTTATAATGTTTATTTCATACAAAGTGATGTTCTTGGAGCCGGTCGCTTGTGACAGTGTTAATGCCATGTCTGGGTAAAGCCTTGCTTTAGTTTGATGGGGCCAAGTATTGGCTTGCTGTCATCTAAAGGACAAGGCAGTGAATAAAGCGAATGATTATTGATCTGCACATTAGACGCACGAGAGCTTGTCAGTTATGTGCTCGGGTTCATTGAGTTGTGCATGGAGCCAAGGCCCGGCGTTTCACTGCAGTCCCGCTGTAAATATCCAGCGAAAGTGAAAGCGAAAAAAACATGTCTGATGGATCCTTCAACCAGGTCCGTCATAGCTCAATTTTCTCCAGCAGTGTGGGCTGCCTTTAAGTTGTCCCCCACTTTTTAGTACAATGTTCCCCAATGGCTCTTTGAGCCGGCAGACGCATTGTGTGCTCCCGTTCCCTCCATGTGTATTGAATAAGTGACCTTTCTATTTTGTATGAGCTCATGGTAAAAGTGGGCCTTTCCAGCGGAAGTTAAAGCCGATCCCCTCCCCTTCTTGTTCTCTTGCTTTCCCTCTCTGTCGTGTGGAGCCTCTGTCCTCCACAGTCCCTTCATTGTCACTCGTTCACCACCGCCTTCCACTTCAAGCACTCTCGAAGAAACAATACTGCTCAGAGAAATTCATCATTAAGTGGTGTGAAACACAAAAGCACATGTGGAGGAATTGTCGCCATAAGCATGTGTTAAGCATTTAACTGTTATAGTTGGTGTTCTACCACCGCAAACAGCACAGTGATTTGTTTATGGATCACTTTCATTTGTAACAGGCTGTATTACAAATGGGCATTAGACTAAATTGCCTTTCACGATGATGGGGAACATTTTACATTCTTATTTTTAACGCTTAGTGAGAATCCCGCTGAATGTTCAATATAAATACCCAATCCTTGTAGCGCATTTGTAAGTGAGAGTGCTTTTTAAGATAAAATGTTGGTAAATCGGGAGTGGTTGTGATCAGTTTGTTTTTGCTACTATTGTCTACCATTTGTAATTGTTCAGAAAATTTTGATTTTCCAAAGTAAGATCAATGATTCATTTATTGGTTAATTGTCATATTTGATCCTTTTGGTTTTTAATTTGTGTTTTCTTGACTGCTAATCGCTTTTTGTTGAGTTGCCTCACATAATCGCCACATCATGCAGTCATATACACATTTTTACATAGGAGCAGCTTGTACTGTATTTCCAATTTCCTCCGAGGTACTGCAAGTACGACTAAATACCTAGAAGTTGCAAGGTTTCTCTGGGAATACAGTACAGCACATTTGTATTCTTGATTGTTTCTCTTTCTTGGAAATTTAGGAATATATGCTGATTGTCGGCATCTGGCAATTTTGGATGCATTGAACGAAAGCAAAATTAATCCGCTTGCAAATTACATTGTGACCCTTTTCTGCAAAACTTGGAACATAACTGTTGTTTCACTCTTCAAAATCATTTTGCAAGTTGCACAAAACCATTCTGAGCTCATTTTCACACCCACCGCTCCATTTAGATGGTGTTTGTGCATCTTTCTGTGTACGTGCTTGTTCACACAGTGCACAAAACAAGTGTTGTAAAGGACCCGCATGCGTAGAGGTTGAGTGATGAGGTGTAACTTGTGACCTTCGGAAAGTGGCGAGATCAGAGAAAATCTCTGTTAAGTGCTGACTGCTGACCTGCACTTGCATTGTATTCTAGCATGTTCCATTTTAGGAATAGAGACTTGTGATGTGTCTTGGGGCAGGAGGGCTGAGGAGGAATTGTACGTCAAGAACATGCATAGAGATAGTGCTGGGCGATATGGAAAAACCTGTCAGTGTTGGCCATATTATGTCTCGATAACGATATGCCACCATATATTTTCAGTTATTCAATCAAAAATTATGCAACACACTTGTGACGGGAAAATGATGTTTCAAATTTGCTTCATGAACCAGTTGTATTTTTTTACTCCTGTATCTTATATGCTGCCGTGGAAGCTGTGATTACTGATTTAGGAGTGAAACCTCAATGTGTTTAGTTGGCAGTAGTAGCCAGCAGAGGCTGATTGTCGACTAGTAACATAAGCTACTGCATTGTACCGAACTGGGTTATGTGTGTTTTACTGTTGTGCGTTGTTCTCAAAGGGTTGTGGCAAACACGTCAGCGGGGGGGAGCAAAAGGCGGCAGGCAGGATGGGCATCCTTGTCGATCCAAACTGACTGGGCTGAGAGCTCTCAATCATTTCTGCTCTCTTTGAACCCTGAACGGCTGACAAAAACACCCACGAACATTTTCATCCAGTCTCATCTCGTCATCGAAACCTCACACTTTGTGTTTTTGGTTCTAGATTGGTTCATTCAACCCAGCAACACAGCACAGACAAGAAGGAATCGGGATAAGTGACAGAGATGGAAAATGATCTATATTTAGTGTCTGTAAAGCTGGTTTGATGGCGGGGAAGTGGGTACATAATGCAAGCATGATGTTGATTACACGCCTACACATATCACCTAGTCTTGCTTTTCCTGAGGCTAGCAACCAACAGTTTGAACAGAGGAGATTTATTGCTTTATGTTGTGACTCTGGCAGATTGGAAAAACAAGCCCGACCAGCAACAAACAGATTCTCCAGATCCAAAAATGCTGCAAGATGTTTCAGTTGTTATTTTGTCGTAGTTGTCAACTTTACTTTTTAGCTGTCACTAATCGTCAACAGAGGAAAGATTAAGACATTTTCAGATTTGTCCACAAACACATTATATTTAGATGAAACATTAAGAAATTTAGTGTGGTCAGTTTCATCTTTTTTTTTTTTTTTAATGAATCCTTTAGCCATGTTTGTGCATTTTAATGAGACTGAAAATAGCACACCATAATATTGGACTTTATACAGACATACAGTAATGAGATAATTAAATAGAATAAAAAAGAATGTTACAATTGTTGTCACACTGCATCACTCCATTGGCCATCGTGCTGGTTTCTTATGTGTGTCTGCCTGGGCCACCAGTGGGCAGACGAAAACAGACAGACGCACGGATTTATTGTTCAGAGGTAACTTACCCTGTTGCTCATGCTCACCTGCGACCCAAGTGAGATCAACAAATATGGACAATTGATGGATGAGTGTCCCATGTCACGAGAACAATCAAGTTTGGTCACTCCCATTTTCATTTTGAAAAGAGGCTTCATTGTTTTCCTGGTGTGTTTGTGGGGGTGGGGTGGGGTGGAGGTCGAGCGCTGGAATGCTGGAAGGGAACTGAGTGACAGGTTTGGACTTTGGATGGTAGGCGGGGTCCCAGAACATGTCGCCTGTGACATCACTGCCACTCGGCCCGCTGCAAAGGTGGAGTTTCCTTCCTGCAAAGCTGCCACCTTGCAACTAACATTGAAACTGTACTGCAGGATTATTCTTGCGGGGGGGACCTACCCAATATGCATGCTGATTTTATAAAACATCTTAATTCAACTTGACTGCCGAATAGAGATTAATATCCACCATGTTAACAATTTCGGTGGAGCTGAGGACGCAGACCCGTGATAGGTGACTTCAGCACTGGCTGAATGCCTTGCTTAATGGCAGCATATTATTCATCTTAAAATTCATTCAACATTACAAGACACACTACGGAAGGTTGTGGCAGCAAAGTTCATGCAAAATGTCTGTTGATTCTGACACCAGTACCAGTAAGGGTGCCGATACAGTCGTGTATGCATGTTATGACAGTAGCCTACTTAGTTCTCATTACAGCTCCAAAACGACACCCTGATACCACATGACCAACCTGACATGATATCCATGTAACAAGCATGTCAGTCATGTGGAGGTGGCCACCGTTTGACAAATGCCAAATTTCACCATGTGTACTCCCTGTACATAATGTCGCCTGGTGTTCGGACTGAGATACCACACAACTGAAATACTGTATGTAGTGTTACAGACTACATTTAAAGGGCAAGTAGCCATTTTTAGCCTCACTTCATGACCCAGCTCAATCAAATCTCAAGGCACCTCTGCATCAATATGCAACAGAACTTTGACCCAACCCTTCAAATAATTACATGACCATTTTTTAATTGTGATTCTCGCTTGAGGGAGGGGAAATCATCAATTTATATTCTATCTATATTCCATTGTGAACATGATTTGCCCTCATGACAGCTGCTCAGTGTTTCCATGGAAATCTGAATTTGTCAGAATGTGTCCACTTCCTTGTGCCCTCATTAACACTGAAAAATGTCAATGGGACTTGACCGTAGGAAGTTATCCAGGTTCAGTCAAGGCACTTCCTTTACAATTGCGTATTAAGAGCATGTGACATTGAACAAAAGCCCTCTATTAATTCATTTGCTACCACTTCAGAGCCACAGTATCATGGATGGCTTGAGCACTTACAACAAACAGAGAAACATTCATACTGACACTCGAAAGCCTTCAATTGACCGTGTTGTGCAGACCTGCATCAAATGAGAAATGCATCCAGTAGTGCTGCTACATAAAATTATCAAATCTAAACAGAAGCAAAGTTGCCTACATATTTTTGCAGAAATACAGTCAATATAAACAAGAGGCATACAAAAAAAAATTCTGACAGAACTTGATTCAGGGCTTCTCTCTGTTAATTATATGAGTCAGCCAGTCCTCCATTGAGCGTCTCCAGTTGGACCAGAATGCTGCTGCTCGCCTCTTCACTAGTGCTCATAAGAGGGAGTACATAACTGTGGCATCCCTTCACTGACTCCCTATACATTTTAGAGTTTTTTTTCTATTATTTGTTTTCAAATATTTAAATGGCCTCACCCCACCTTACAACTCTCTGAGCTCCTCCACCCCTACGCACCTGCCCATTGAGCGAAGGATCAGAAGAGATTGAGCCTGCACACGCTGCACACAGAAGGCCGGGGCCGGATTCGTACCCACAAGCTTTGCATTGTGAGGCAGACGTGCTAACCAGTCGATTACCGTGCCACCCTGCTGCCATATATCATATTTATTGTTCCTCATTAAAAAAATAGTTGAAGATAGCAAAGTAAGGCAACACAGAACTTGACAAAGTTATCACTGTCATTTTGGAAAGTGTGGCCTGAGTGGTGGGTCAATGACTGACTTATACTTTAATTGCATACTGGCTGCTTCTGATATGGTCATCTATGACGGTATCACAGGTGATTTTACTGAACATGACTCAGCCTTGTATTACTCAGCGGTTATTGGTAGATCTTCTGAGTCATGTTGCACCCATTTCTTGGATTGCCCCTATAGAAAATCATTCTGCCAAACTGTAGGGTGAGCTGGAGGAGTGTGATGCTGGCTCCTGCAGTCTGAGGTTGACTGAACAAGGAATAAGAGGTTGACAGCAAGCGGAGGGAGACTTAATAGGAGAGGAAAAACACAAACGCGCTTTCCATCACTTCCACTCTGGTTCAGTTTGGTTGTCTGAAGGCACGCAGAAAGTGTGGTGCACTGAAGCGCAGCGTTGGACAAAGTAATACTGATGAATTATTCAACAGTGGTGAACGGATGAGACTTGGGCCTTCATACTTACTTGTATGCTGCAGACTGCATGGAGTGTGAGGAGAGATTACCTGCTTCTTCTGCATAAGCATAACACAGCTATTGACAATATGCATATGCATAAGTACTATCAATATGAGCTATACAATGATAACATAAACATAACTATGTGTCTGGAACTTCCCATAGTCATCGGCTAACTTTATTTTATGCCAAAATGGACAAGTTGAAAGCTAAGCAATGATGGCTGGCTGAGAGCAGACCATGTGTTGACCTGCTTTTTGATGATAAAGGCAAGGTCACTTGTGTCTGCGGTGTTTCAAGCAAAAACAAAGTACAGAGGGGCTGTTTCCTCTCTTGCCTTTCTGCTTGAAGCAAAAAAAGAAAAAAAAAGTCTTCTCTGTGACAGAGAAGCACACACCTTTTGAAGAAGTCTATGCACATGTATGATGAAAAAATATCTTTAAAATTATAACATCTATATTTTTTTCCTCACCATATCCTGAAGTAATGCTCACCTGTAATCATATTTCTATCGCGACCTAATATTACAATGGAACGTTTTTCAATGGAATGTACATTATGTATGCTACCTTAGCAAAAGTATTTGGACATTCCTTAGTTCAATGTTAATTTAAATTATCAACTATATATTTTTCCATTGACCTCCTCTTTAATTTTCATTCAGATTTTCATTTTGTCACCCTGCGATTGAGTGGTGACCAGTCCATGGCAATAGTTTTCAATGTGTCAGGGGAGAGGTGCAGCAGCTTAAGAAGATTTTAAAAGCTCAGCTATATGATAAGGAAAGAGATGAAAAAAAATCCCCAAAATGGATTCAGGAAATGTTTGTGTGAATGAGGACTGATTTTGGTGTCTGAACCCACTAAGATATGGTAAAAAAAAATACCCAAATTACTTTAATTTTATTTATTACTTATTTAATACTCTACTAAATTTTGATTTTTGGAGTTCCTGTACTATTTTCTCCAATTTTTAAAAAATGAATGTTTTAACCTGGCGGCCCAGTGATCCAGTGGTTAGCGCGTCGACCTCACAGTGCAGAAGTACCGGGTTCGATTCCAGCTCCGCTGTCCCTGTGTGGAGTTTGCGTGCCTGTGTGGGTTTTCTCCGGGTACTCCGGTTTCCCCCCACATTCCAAAAACATGCATCGCAGGCTGATTGAACACTCAAAATTGTCCCTAGGTGTGAGTGTGAGCGCGGATGGTTGTTTTTCTCTGTGTGCCCTGTGATTGGCTAGCAACCGGTTCAGGGTGTCCCCCGCCTACTGCCCAAAGACAGCTGGGATAGGCTCCAGCATGCCCCGCGACCCTTGTGAGGATAAAACAGAAACAGAAAATGGATGGGTGGATGAATTCTTTTAACTCAACTCATTCCACAAGATGCAGCAGTTTGACACATCATAATTCATTCTTTAAAACAGAGGTTTCAACCCTATTATTGCCTCTCATGTTTGACATTTATGGTCAAACAAAGCATAAATTAAAAAAAATTGCTGAATGAATTAAATTAGAATGTTGTCTATTTAAAACAATTCCAAACTGTTCCTCAAAATCTGCTAGATTAACGAGTGAAGCAAAAATTGCGACAAAATGTTTTTATTTATTTTTAATTACCGGTATGTAATTGCTCTAGATTTTCAAAAAGTACAACATTCGAGAGTGCTGGTTTTCTGATTTAAAAAAAAAAACACGTTACATTTTGGTTTTTTGAGGAGGTGGCTGGAACGGATTAATGTCATTTCTATTCTTTCAATGGGGAAAGACAATTTGAAGCCCAATTTCCCCCAACAGCTGATGCAGTTTAATTTGGATGCAAAAGCTGAATCTTTTCAAAACCTGCAACTCAAGTCTCTTCACTGTAATGATGATAGCAAATATTCATCGTCTGAGCCACTGTGTCTCATCATGATATGCAAACGTTATATTCCTCTCCGGTTTCTTAGCTGACTGTTAGTAAGTAAGATTGCTACAGGCAAATGGTCTCTTTATAATAAAGATTCTGTGATTACTTTCCCCTTGGGTCTCTCTGTAGGTTCACGTCGGAGCTGCTACTTTGTATTACAGAGTAGAAGCAATGTGGTGAACAGTGTTGGGCAAATGGCTTCCAAAATGTTAATTTGTCGATAGTGTGGTGTATAATGCTGGCCTTTGGTTAATATTTGTATTTACGCATATGGGAAAGATAAGTTTATATTGTCAATATGAATTCCTATTATCAGAGCTATATTTTGTTCAGTGGCACTTTGTGTAAAATGTTTGCAAAATGCTTGTCTAAACTATCACTATACCTATCAGTAGTTGTGATTGGTCCGTATCAAATACATTGACCGTATTTTTTTCAGAAAAATCCTCTTTCTCTATGTCTTGCAGTCCTACTTTGTCACAGACTATGACCCGACAATTGAGGACTCTTATACCAAGCAATGTGTGATTGACGAAAGGGCAGCCAGGCTGGACAGTAAGTGCACCTCGTTAATCCACATCTTCAGTTGCTTTACGCACTAATCCAACACACATAGTAGACTATGTTGGTCTTCAGATTATTGTATTTGATGTTGAAATGGCTGTCTGTGCAGTTCTAGACACGGCTGGGCAGGAAGAGTTTGGAGCCATGAGAGAACAATACATGAGGACAGGGGAGGGCTTCCTGCTCGTCTTCTCAGTCACGGACAGAGGAAGGTGAGTGACAGTTCTGATCACGGACGGGTGTGTGCTTGCCTCTTTCTTTCTATGTGTGCACACATGTCTGTTTACTCTTCAGAGTTACGCCCTCTTGCTAGCACTCCCTCAACCAGAACCATAAATCTTAACTTCTTTTTCGGCAGTCTCTCACTATTGTTTGGGTCTCTTTCTTTTGTTTTCCACACTGGAGTTCGATGATGTTGACAAAAGAAATTTAGAATGCTTGTTCGCTCTGACATTGAAGTCAAAATAACGAGGCTAAGAGAATCAGTCGACAATAGTGTAGCTTCACTCAAGTGTTTGGACAAGCTAATGCAGCATAAAGTCAACAGCTACTTCATGAGGTACACACTGGGATGCTACTGTGAATAGACACAGATAGCAAAAGTACTTGGAATAAAACAATGCCTAATTCCATGATACTTTCTCAAAGAGTAGATCCATCTGTTTTGGTGAGGATCTGGATAGAAGTACCGGTAATTTAGTTCAAGCAAATGGCATTGGTGAAGACCCCTAAGAATAATAATGGCATTGTCCTTGATCCTCCATTTCCTGCAAAGTACTTCACAAACACTTCACCTTTGTTGGCAATCCACGCTCCACCGAGTGACATTCTATTTGTTCCTTTATTCCTTTATACCGCATTGCTAAAATAACAAATCCACGGTAACAGCAAAACAAAACAGCTTGACCTGCTCCCTTTTTTTTCTACATTTTGTACATTCGCTGGTAATCATGAGACTGCACAATGATCTCACCAGTGAATGAATATGACTCCTGATGTCAAGAGGTTGACATTTTCACTCACCTATTTCACAGGTGTACAGGTGTAGTATTATCGATATATGCCTCAAACATCATTTTGTTCCTACTCAGTTGTCCACTAAGCTGAATACAGTATCTCTCCACGCACCCACAGCTCCCCTCCTTCAATGTTTATGTTGTAAACAGTCTTTCCTTCCTCCATTTACTGAATGTGATCAAGTCTTTCCAGATTTGCTAGGTGTGACTTTTTTGTGGTTTTGTGTTTACAATCCCATCCTGGGTTTATGGCTGATTTTATTTACTTATTTGCTATTACTGAGGCATGAACTGCCGTTTTACGCAGGCAATATACAGTATATTCAGACCACTTCATGCAGTGTATGTGATATAGACACTGTGTAAAAATGATTAAACCTAGTTTTACTCCATCCAAATGCTTTAAACACGTTCAACTTATTGAAGCTCACTTTTAAAGTATTGCTTTGCACCTGATCTTACTTTTTGCTGTGAAAAAAATTGGCATATGACACCACTTTGAAGGCAGCAAAAAAAGAAGATTCACTCTCACAGTTCTCCCAAAAAGATGCACCCTGTGCTTGCTTCAAGTGTTTCAATGTTACTCCAAGTTTAAGCTTCATGTCAAACTGACACAAAACCAATAACTATTTAACATCGTATAGCTTAACACCAAACAATGTCATTTCGCTTATAAAAGTCAACAATGCGAGACACCATTGGGGGCTTACGGAAATTAGTTTAAAACGATAACTTAAAAATCTGCGATTATGTATGAGATGCAAAAGATGAGCCGTGATATAACGGTGGGGGTTCACTGTAAAAAGGCAAAGTCAGACTTTAGACCCAAGCAACAAACGAGCAACTTTATTTGTATGTATGTGTGTACTGTATATTGTGCTGCAGTCTTTCATTTTCGAGACCCTCAGTCAGACTTACGGCCTTGGTGCCCCCATCTCCAGGGTGATGGCTGTGTGGGTGGATTTCCTTTGCGGTTTCAAGCGTGTGCATATCTACATATGTTAATGACTGCACTCATTGGAAAAGAACTGTGTCATCCATTTGCACTGCCACATCCCACTTAATACACTGTGTTGTGTATTTTACAGCTTTGAAGAAATCTACAAATTTCAAAGACAAATTCTGCGAGTGAAAGACAGGGATGAATTCCCGATGATCCTCGTAGGGAACAAAGCCGATCTGGAGCTACAGAGACAAGTAAGTCCAACAGATTACACATCTCTCCTGTGTAATCATCAGATGAGATAATGTGACCCAATCAGCACCATTCACAACTGCATATTAGAAATGGAAGTGAGCTTCGCAGCTGCAGCTAGCTGCTAACAGACAGGATGTGAGCATAAAAGAGCAGCTGGAGAAATGGTGACGTCAGGAGGGGAGGGTGGATAAAAGAAAAAGTGTGCTGAAATTGGGTATTTTGGGGCCGTTGGTGCACAGCTGCTGCTTTGTGAGTCTACAGCGCCCTCGTATGGTGAAAAGGAGCACTGCAGGTACCGACTACTTTTAAATATCGGTTTTTGTTTCAAGCCTCTTGTGCTCCGACAGACTGTACTTGCAGGTCATAAATTGTAAGCCAATTTAATTCATTTTAGATGTAGCCAGGATATTTGGTGAGCGCGCATTTTCAACATCTGCATTTTCAGTCTCCAAATGAAACAAAACCACTGCAGTATAACTCTGGGCAAGCAACTATGGAAAACAGTGTCAAGGATATCAAATGAATGCTCAAATGGCTTTCCATAAGTGACAAATATTAGCGTAAGACAATTATTTTATGCGTAACCACACAAAAAGCATAACGTTATCTTTCCTTGTTATGAAGTAATTGTTTTGTTGTCCACTAAGCGTGTCACCATTTATACAATACATGCAGATTTATTTATATGTAACACAGAACTCTAAAAGACAAGTGCAGTAATGTATCGACAAATATATTTAACAACCTGAAAGGTTTAATTTGCTACTTGTTTTGTTTCCTGATAATGTAGGCAACGCTTACGACATAATGGTAACAAATCTCTTCTGACATGACACCGACAGCAGATATCAAGATACTGTCTGTTTTTGACATTGTCAGATGTTTTGTGTTCTGGGCCCTTTGATTGTTTACCTCTGTCCATCTCCCTCAGGTAACTCAAGAGGAGGGCCAGCAGCTGGCCAGACAGTTGAAGGTCACCTACATGGAGGCTTCAGCCAAAATCCGTATGAATGTCGACCAGGCTTTTCACGAGCTGGTTCGAGTAATTAGGTAGGTGCTTCATCTGTTTTAGTGTTATCGGCGACGAGATGCACCAACACTAGTGTCGTGATCAGTACCAAGACTGAAAGTCTGCACTCATCTTTGTAAAAATGCTCCGATACTACAACACGGATTGCACTTCACCAGCCTGACACATACAGTAGCTTGCAGGTAGGAGCCATGTCAGCTTTTGCTTTTGCAAAGCATGTCCATCACTGATACATAACATTCTTTATAAAACAAGAACCCGCATCACACTTTTTCAAAATAGAGTCCAAAGCAATGTGAAGTGATTATGTGATCACATAGGGCTTCAGTTGTCCTCCCACTGTTTTGTTTTTGAAACCAAATGCCTTGTGTTACAGGCTAAATGTAAGTGAAATATGTGGCAAAATTGGATCTTATAACGTCACTACAGTAAGTTGTTACTGTGAAAAGTTTTACCTTGCTGCCGTGTTTTAGAAAAGTTTGTTTTTTAAACATTTGATGAAAATAAAACAGGCTGTGCCAAAAAAAAAAGTTCAGAGGGCATGATCAAAAACATGGATCATCAATTGCGTATGATCCGTATTCATTTTAGTTATTCAAGGTTCATACTGTAGACTTAAATAGTGAAAATCCGGAAATAATTGATGCCTGCATTGTAATTACCCACAGATACCACAAGATGGCGACTGAGCTCCTCAAAATATGATTGGTATTCCGTTTTGATTAATTTGTTTACTGTGGTCAGAAACAATTCAGACAAAGAATAAACAGCCAAGCATCAACACCATGCATCTAGAACACAGGTGCCCATTACGTTACGTCGATCGTGATCGACCAGTCGCTCACCAAGGGAGTGTGGGTCGATTCCATGGCCTTAATTTATTCAGTTCCATCCCTCCCAGTTTTATACTATTGATATATACTACACCTGCCTGTCGACACCGATTGAGTACAAAAATAAGTAGACTCTTGCCTGTCATCACCCGTGATGAACTTTGTCACATGATTGACATAAAGGGCAGCCAGTCATGCGCATGCACGTCCAACTATCAACTCGCCTTATTAGCCTCCAACATGTTTTGTCTACTCGAAACTCCATAAAAAGTGTAAGCTTATTTTATGTTGAGCATCATATTATCATGTTAAGCATTCCTAAATGATATTCTGTTGTTTAATAATTCCTTAGACATGTTTTTATGTTGATAGGTTCTGATTGGCTGTTAAAGTAAGAGAAGCAGGAAGTGATTTTAGTTACGAGAGTTGTTCTCAAACGTGCTGCGGTGCAGACGTCTATTTCTCCCCCCTTTTAATAAACTGCATTAAAGGATTCCATCTCTCCTTTTGTCATTCGTAAAGAACAGCTATCCACTAAAAACAACGAACCCCTCAACTTGCAAAAGTATCAACATAAGAGCCACACATTAAGCCAAGTATTTCCATACACAGGAGGACTTTTTCCCACCTAAATATGATATTGGTATTCCACTTGGATTTATTTATTTACCGTGGTCTGTAACAACGCAGACATAGAATAATCAAGCAAAGCATCAACACCTTATACTTTATGTGAGGATGATATACAGTATATATATACATGCATATATATATATATATATTTTTTTTTTTTTTGCTTGACTTGATAGGTTTTGTTCAACAGTGACCCATTAAAGTAAAGTAAAAGTAGATCTGCTTTGTTTCCTCCAAACTCCCAGGAAGTTCCAAGAACAGGAATGTCCACCATCGCCAGAACCGACAAGAAAAGAGAAAGACAAGAGCGGCTGCCATTGTGTGATCGTCTGAGTTGGCCTTATCACTGTAACTCATGCAGCTACTCTCTGTTGCCCCGCCCACTTGCCTGACATCACATCCTAACGTGGATGACTGACCGCTGCCTTCTCCACCACGTGCATGTCTCCAGACAGCTCCCCTCCAGACCTTCCCATCTCTGGGATACTTGGACTCGGGGTCTCTGTGCCCAGGACTTGACTATGGACGAGTGACAATGCCAAAATAGAAACAAAACACCACTCTACCTTCAGCCATAACCCGATTTACATGACTAAACATTGCCTTCTAAATCAGCCTGACCAATTCATGTTTTGTACTCGGAAGGACTTCTCTTGCCTTGTAGTGATTTGTACTTGCTGCCGAGATTGAATGAAACAAAGTAAAATATGTATGTGTGTGTATTGATATGTATATATAGATATAGATATCTATTTGTCTATCTCTATATCTATATATAGATATAGATCTCCCGAATGTTACCAAGTTCCTTTCAAGTGTCTGACAGAGCAGAGAGATTATTTTATGAAGCTTTGTGTTATGTTGTGCCATCTTTTCTCCCATGTGCTAATCTGCTACTGTACATATGTGAGATTTGTCGTGATTTTTAAAGTGTATTTCTAATGATTATTAAATCACCACAGTAGAGTGTGTGAGGTTGGTTTTGCAGATATGAAAGTGACGATATGATGTACATAAAAGATGCCTAGACAAGACCTTAAAGCTACAGTGATATAACTAGATTTTTTTTTGTGGCTTCTGCTTCCATCTCAATTGCCAAATATAGAATGTCTGAAGTGTGCTGTCTTACTCTGATTATTATTTTTAAGTCTTATAGATTGATGGATCCTGCCATCGCTTTCTTTCAAGGTGGTGGTTCAGTGGGTTGAAATGGGATCTCGCATGTTCTTGACATCAGAAGCCACACACGAGAACATATCAAAACATAAATAAAGTCAACACTTAGACGAGGTTATATGAACATCCTTTTTAAAGTCCCTGTGAAGTGAAAATAAATAAATCAAGTATATAAAACGAGGCTTCAAAATCTCCCCATTCTCTGTTCCTGTGTCTGCTGAATGTGCTCAAAAAATGTCCCGTGTGAGCCTCAAAAAATGTATCTGCATAAAGCCACTGATGGCTGGAATATTTTCTATAGTCCACATGCTGTCAATTCGGACTTGAAAAACTATTCCCTCCTCGTCACTCGTCTGCTCTCCTTCGAGTGCCGTGCCTGTATTCACAACTGACAATGCGGCACTTAAAGCTGCCACGCCAGCAGACTACCCAGGTTGGAGGCATAGGTAATTAAATGCACATCGTAATTCCACTGGTTAACCAATGATGCAAACAAAGGCAGCCAAGTTCATAAATACCGAGGGGAGGGGCAGGTTGCATGCATGCCCGAATGGAAGAGCGTAACGAGGCACAATTTTTCCACATTTTGAGCAATTATCTTCAAATGTATATCTTATAAGCAAATCCCTGAATTCACTTTACAGGGTCTTTACAGTTCCATTCCAAGTTGAACGTGTGATTAACATTTCGTCAACAACCTGATGAATCATTTCAGTAACGTAGTAGATTTTCTTTGTACCTTTGGTCACAACCTTGATCTTAATTGTTTTGCCCCTCAATGCTCTTCTGTTGGAATAAAAAAAATTAATGTGCTCAGCAGCCGCACATGAACTGGACCTTCCACCTGTGGCGTCATGTTTGGCATACACACACACACACACACACGTTGTCTTCATATCAACTTGTATCTGGAGATCAAAACAATTAGATGATGGTAGTAAAGGACTTGATGAAATGTTTATACTTTTATACTTTATATTCTTATCAAACTACTGTAGCCGCCAAATACTTTTTTTAATGTTTCGTTGTGAATAGGTGTTAAGCGGAGTGTTCGATTATCCAGCTTTAGCCAAATTGAATTCTTCATCAAGATTGCTTTTGTGGCTTGCAATTGGAGTTATTGTTTATCTTCCTTTTTGAGGATGAAATGCTATACCAGCTAAGGACGTGATGCGTATTGGTGCCGAAATGGGTCACAAAAATGAAAAATTACGAATTTCTGAAATTTCAAGAACCCATCCTCATGGAAATGCTAATGTACATCGCAATCGTACAGATTTTTTTTCTCCCACAGCAATGTTTTTTGCTTTGTGTTGAACTTTTGTTTAGAGATGCTAAAATAAAAACTGTCATTGAGCCAGAATGGGTATCTTTTTTGTGTGTGTGTGAAATATCATATTAATATCTCAGCAGATTCACCACTGCAACTTTTTTCGGTATGATTTATAGTTGTTGTTTGTGGTTAAATAAGCATACAGGGCCAGAGTGAGTAATTTTGGCATTTTGTTTAGTTCATTCCCAGTGGCCAGGCTGCAATAAACTCTATGATATACCACTATGTACTCTACTCTTCAATGCCCATTCCTTTCTAACAGACCACACGTTAGTTCCTTCCTCCTTAGGACCGTTTTAAAAACAACAAATATCCAGGATGTTGAGACTCGACAAAACTTAAAAATGTTGATTCTATACCGGATTAGGCACACTGCTTGTGCTGTAAATGCTTGTGGCGTAGTAAGTACAGTTGTACAATTTTGATACATTTTTGTCGGCGCAACACCGCCGGAGAAGAAGAAGATCTGACAGTCCTGAAATAGTGGTCCTGACAATGGAAGTGCCGTTAGAATAATAATAACAGACTGACGGACATTCTGACGGTCCCAAGATAGTGGTGACGAACTTCATTGAGTGATGACTGACGGTGACAGTTTTGGTTTGGCTTAAAATAATGACAGATTAATGATGACGGACAGGTGGCCTTGGCTACTGGCGAATGACGAATAACGGACCAGCAGATTTTACTTGATCTTTAAAAGTAATAAAATACCGTAAATGTCATTCTTTCACACTGAAATTAGATGACTTTTCCAAAAGTGACACACAAAAATTGAAAAATGTCATTCTTTGTCAACAAGTGCTACAAAATGTAGACCAGTCATCGAATGCAGCGGTGGGCAATTCGAGTCCTGGAGGGCCGCCATCCTGCAGGTTTTCCATTTCTCCTTGTTGCAACAACACCTGATTCAAATGATCAGATTATCAGCAAACTCTGCGCAGCCTGATATTGAACCTATTCATTTAAATCAGGTGTGTTTCAACAGGGAGAGATGGAAATCATGCACAATAGCTGCCCTCCAGGACTGGAATTGCCCACCCCTGCTCGAACCGCTATCTACTAAAATGGATTTCAGATTTACCAGTGTGTCATAAACCGAGGAGAATTGTGCTATTGTGGCAATCTTGAAACTATAAATGCCTGAAATGCATGTACTTTAATGAGATAGTATTAACGATGCCAGACAGGCGTACGTTTTACATAAAACCTACAGACAAGTATTGCTACATTTTCTTGCACGATGTGTGCGCGGAAAATACATGCCAGGGTTAAACACGGTAACAAAGTATTTCTACTTGGTTACTTCGAAACACTGTCTGTCGTCGGTAATATGCCATTGACTCGCGGTTGCTTCGGCGCTCCATCAAGTGGGTGCAGCTCATGACACGTAAACGCCTCCCCTTCAATCCAGAGGAAGTCTTCTCAGGGGGGACGTCTACCACGCGCGAGTTGACAAATCAACATCGATCCGCTGGAACCGATGAAACGCGCGTGCACGCTTAACGCCTCTACGCTTTTCTCATTCTACCGGCGCTTCAAAAACCAACAACAACGCCACTGGACGCACAGCGCCTCTGCTCGCTCGAATCCTGGGGTAGAGGACGGAGGCGTCTTCGACTGACCGAGGCTTCCCACAGTGTAGTCCAGCCGGAGATATGGAGGGGGTCGGCGGCAACAAGAGCATGTCGTACAGCCGGTGGAGCTATGACAGGTAATACTATCTATCTATCCATCTATCTATCTTTCGATCTGTCTACAGTGGTGGCTTGAGGTGCGAGTTCAATTTGTTCTGTAGCTCAACCACGACAGTTGCATCACAAATCATCGTTCTCTATGGAAATGAATGGACATGCTCTTAATTTGTTCCAGTCTCCCCATAGAATAGAGAATAAATATGCCTGTTATGTTTTTTATGAAGTAAAGTATATACAGTATATATATATATATATATATATATATATATATATATATATGCCGTTGTAGTGGACCGCTACATCCACTACAACGGCTTTCCTCTGCCCTTTATCTATAATCACGATATCTGGTTGGTTCTCCATTACCATCTTGTCAGTCTGGATCTGGAAGTCCCACAGGATCTTCGCTCTGTCATTCTCCATATATATATGTATATATATTTATTTATGTATTTATTTATTTATTTATTTACTATATGCAGTGTGTATATATAATAGAACACGAATGACATAAATACATAAAAAAAATAGAATGTAATCGCCTTGGCCACCTATATGTATTGTACATGGCGATGTGATATTAATATTAGTCATTTTTAGAGAGGTGGCTTGGCTCAGTGGTAGAGAGGTCATCTCCCGACCCAGAGGTTGAAGGTTCAATCCCCGACCATTGTGACCTCGTTGAAGTGTCCTTCACCAAGATACGTAGTCTTTAGTTGCTCCTAATGCTGTGTCATCGGTAGGTAAATGACGAAACAGTGTTAAGCGCTTTGAGTATTACAGGTAGAAAAGTGCTATATAAGTGACAACCCATTTATCATCAAGATTATGTACCTTTTTGTATTGTTAAATTGCCCGTCCAAAACAATTCAAAACGTGGACTTGTCAGATCACAGCACACATTTCTACTTTGTGTCAGTCCATCTCTAATGCGCTCAGGCCCACTGTTTCTCAGTCCTCTTGATATACAGTATGGCTTTCATTTTGTAGAGTTTTAACAAAGGTTTTTAATGCAGTGCCACCTGTGGGATCGAAGGGAATGAGCACTCAACATTGGTGTTCGACCTTGCCACTTTACGTACAGAGGTTTCGCCGGATTCCCTGAATTTTTTGATGATATTATCGACCACAAATGTTGAAATCACGAAATTATTTGCAAATGTACGTTGAGAAACATTCTTAAACTGTTTACTATTTGCTGATGCAGTTTTCACAAAGTGGTAAACTGTGCCCCATCCTTGCTTTTGAACAATTGAGCCTTACTTGGACGCTCCTTTATACTCAATCCTAGACCCACACGTTTCTAATTCACTAGTTCAACTGAAGAATGTAACAAACAGATTATTTTTGTTGTAGTATTATTGTTATTAATTTTTTAAGAATTCCTCAATTTGTCCAGTATCTTGTTTTTCATGCCCTAGCTTTTTTGGAACATGTTGCAGGAATCAAATTCAAAATAAGAGAATGCATGCAAAAAAATAATACAAACCCCCCAAAAAACCCAACAACAATAAAGTTGATCAGTTTAAATAAAAATATCTTGTCATTTTAGTGTATTTTATCGAGCAAAGGTCGATTTGCAAAAGCATTCAGTATTTATTTACGCGTTGGACGTCTCAACTTCAGTGGAATTGTGGCATGTACAAGAATGAGCTGATAGGACTGGTGTTGACACTATTTTCACCCTTCCATGCACCAACAATGATAACCTGTTACCTGATAACATGATAAGCTGTCCACTGCGGTAACCGCTGTCCCTGAAAGGGTTAATCTGTCCCACACAAAGACAAATTGACTTTTGTGACGTCACATGAGGGGTGTTCACACGGCAAGATTTGGTCCGGTGCTACGCCGGGGCTGCCCCAGTAGAGCGTTCACACGTGCAAATTAGCTCCGGCGTAGCCCTGAAAAACAGCTTACACCGGACCAAATTTGATCCACCTCAGGGAGGTGGTTTAAAAATTTGCTCCGGAGCAAATGCTCGTTTGCGAAGCAGCACCGGTGTAAATTTGCACGTGTGAACGCAACTGGGTTAAATTTGCTCCAGAGCAAATGCTTGTGAAGAGTTTACGTACGGCGAGAATGCGTTGCTTTCGTGCTCTGTCGGACTTCCGTCATGTGTTTGTTTAATAACGACACAAGACTTGGCTGGTAACATCTTTCCTTTTGTAGGAGACTGGACTGTCTCGGAGTTGTGTAGTTTGTTCCTTTGTTGTGTGTTCACAACCCCCCGCCCCCCCATATAATTTATTTTGTGATTTCCTCTCTTGATTTTCTGTTTGGCGCATTACGTGTTTGCTTTTCTGAGTGTCATTGAAGTCATCGTTGATTTACGTTTTCGGGGGCGGTCACTCTCGAGCAGAAGGCACGGAGACCGAGAAGGAGAAGGACGTGCCTTGAGTTGTGTATACGTTTTAAAAAGAACCAACACTCATTTGTTTTCTGTCGTTTTGCTCCGCTGCAGAAACTGCCGTGTGAACGCAAGTGGGGCTGCACCGACACTGTGCCGGTGCTGACACGCTCAGCGGCTTTGTACGTGTGAACGCTCCACACAATTTGCTGCGGTGCAAAATATATCGCAACAAAATACATCGGTGCAGCGCCGGAGCAAATGTGTGCCGTGTGAACACCCCTATGGATTGTGAGAGGGTCAGTCTAGTGTACATCCTTCAAATGATAAATGTTTCTTTTGAAAAACCCATTAATAATACAGAGTGTGCATTTCATTGTGTTATCCCCACCATTGTCTCTTTCTCGGCCAGTATAATTACACATACATAATGAAAACAATAGCTGAGCTGTCCGTGGTGGACTGCTCCTGTCGGTTGTTTTGGTTTGGCGATCTGTCATTGTATGGCAGCAGGAGACAGCCCTGTACAAGCTGCCTCTGACTGTATAATTGGTATTCCGATTCTGTTCTTGCACATCCCAAGAGGCCGCAGCTCGAGCCGCTGATCTCTTGCAGCCCAAGATTTTTCACCACACTAGGAACTGTGAACAGCATGCAAGCTCCTGCGCACTGTGCGAGGATCAATAACGATAAATAAATATTGTTTGTTAGTGTGCAGTGGTAACAAGACGAATAAGATCATTCCCAATGCCAGGCCCCCGTGATGCCTCTGTGACCAACTCTGTGTGTTTACATAAGCACACTGACTGGGTGTATTTATGAATATTCAAATGAATGAAGAGCCCATTTTGTTGTCAGAATAGGCCAAATCTGAATCAATGGCGTGAGTGTAACGACTTTTCTTTGCGTAAGACATTGGCAAAAGCGGCAGCATTCTTGGCACGTCCACTCATTAAATAAATGAGTCATAATTACAACGGCTATGAGAAAATAGAAAGCACATTGTCATTTAGTGAAGAAATGGATCAAATACACCAGGGAAATTGATGCTGCTGTTGCTAATCACGGTTTTCAGAGCTTCTTTCAACAATCGGCCATTTCTTTTAATACTGCTGTTCCGTTTGTTCCCCATAGCATTCTCAAGTCTCTGTTCCATTACAAGACAGGTCACATTTTCAGTGTGTTTGGGGGGTGGGGGGCGGGGGGGTTGGAGGTAGTTTCAACATGTAGAATTCTTACTCAAATAAGTTAAGATACTGATTTTTAATGCACTTATATATTTAAATATGTTTAAAAAGTGAAAGGTTTAGTCATTTATATATATATTTTTTACATATTGTTCATTCATTTTGATTATCTACATAATTAAAGATCTGACTTTCATGTTCATCACATGCCTAAACAAGCTCGTAATCACTAAAAGAATATTGATGCTTTGATTTCATTGGATTAATCTGAATCACAAATTATTTTTAATCTTACAAATTGACATTTGGAAGCATTATTTTAGGCATATCAAAGCAATATACAAATATTACAAATAGCTGCAAATATTTACAGTTATGTCACATTAACTTAGTAACAAAGTATTTGTACTCCATTACATTATAAGACTGGGCTCCTATCCCTTTATCAGAACATTACCCTGATTTGTGGAGGTACATTTATAAATTTTAAGGTCAAATTTAACCCCAAACTCTTTCTGCCTATGTGCAGGTGTACTGATGTTTATTTCTTTTTATTTCATGGCCCATGTCATACAGTTTTGTATGCATTTTATTGCATTTCAGTTGTAGACTATTCCCAAAATATCAGACCGGAACTATCAAACTTTTCTGCCACCCTTAGTTGGGATATGCTTTTTTTTTTTTTTTTTTTTTTGCCACGATATGCTTTATTATCCTTGTGGAATCAGCTCATTGGCTGACAGGAAATGCTGCATGTCGTAATGAGGCCAGGAGGAGAATCAATGCCGTGTTTCTGGTTGTGTTCTTGGTTATTTGTTGAATTGATTGATGAATCACACACTGTCTCTCTGATGTACTTTGATGTGACATTATTTACCATTATTTATTTACAGTATCCCGCTACCCACGTGGGGATAAGCGGTTCGGATTATGGATGGATGGATGGATGGATATGAACAGTATTTCTGTCTACAAATCCAGGACTGAAAACCGAACGATCTGACTTACCATTGGGAAAACACAGGAAACTGAGATTTCCGAGGGGCAGTTACTTTCATTAATCTGTTCATGTGTTTTTGAAAAAAAAAAAAAAACATCCGAATGCTTGAACTATCATGATACGTTCCACCTTCCTTCTCATGCAATGGACTAGTTCCGCTGACTGCACATGTGCAGACTTGATTCGGGAAGAGGTTATCACATAGCAAAACGGGCACCGTTCGGACATTAGTGTAAGTTATGCTGACTCAAGTTGAACCACTTGGCTGCAAAGAGCCAACATTTTGTCTTTTTCTGTCATGAAGTTGAAATGTATGTTACGAGTCAACATTACCTTGAGCTCAGGCTTGAAAGGAAAGAAGTATTGGACAGTGTAACCTAAAAAGATGATTTTATAGGCAGTATATGGTAGAGGATGCCTTTGAGCATGAGTATCTCAAAATATATCATCGACCTCTGATTAGAAATTGTATCGATAACCCAGATGCTGAACCAAGCATAGCATTTTTTATTGCAATAGGTAAGATAAGAACACCTTTATTTGTCTCACAATTGGGAAATTCCCAATTTACAGCAGCAACATTATGAAAGGGAGAAAGTAGAAGACAAAAAGTATATACTGTAAATAAATATAAATACTGTATAAGCATATGAAAAATGGGTGAGTGGGGGTGAGTCCAGGTTTTCAGGACCGTCTATTCAATAGCCTGACAGCAGTCAATAGAAACAATTGTCATGCTACAAATGAACGTAACGTTTGTCATGGCAATTCTGAATCTGAATCTGGACTGAATAATGATGATCTGCAGCAGAGTCAAGTGATGAGTGATGATCCCGAGGCGGTGTATCTACATTTGCAGGCTTGTATGGTCTTCGGCATTATAAGTCATGGCGTGCCTGCCAGTGCTTGGATATACAGTACGCGCAATCTCACAATGTTCTCGCACCCACTCAGCAAACACTGTAGCCTAGAGATGGAGGCACAAGGTGGGCTAACAAGATAATATCCAGATTTTGGAAAGCTCTGCCTTGCATTTTCATGCTTTTATTTAAAGTTTATTGTATAATGGGGACGGCGGGGTGGAAGGGCTATAGTATGTTATAAACACGCTTCATGTGTCTTTGCGTTAGTATGGTTTCGCCAGACAGTTATCTCCGTCGCAATTTCCAAATCATTTGAAACTCGGTGGTCATGAGTGGTCCTTTTACAAGTACTCTACTTGATGAGGCCAACTAAAAAAAAAAAACTGGGGCTGATGTGTTGTGCAGTGTGTGAGTTTCTGAGCCTAGATTTCACAAATCAAATTTTGAACCACATGTTGCAAAAATGCCACAGGAGGGCATTTTTTTTATCCTCCTCAACATCATCCCTCTCTCCCTACCTCCATCCAGCCATCCATTTACTATAGTGGTTACCTTTGTTTGGGGCACAGTTAAACTGGAGCCTGCCTGGGTTGACTTTGGGCCAGAGGCAGGGTACACCCTGGACTGGTCACCAACTAATCCTGTGGCCCATGAAGACAAACAATCCCTCCCAATCACATTCACGCCTAGAACAGAACAGAAATACAGTATCATGCAACGATTCAAGCCCTGAACCTCAGAACTGTGAGGCAGACGGGCTAATCACGATCTCACGACGCTGTCCCGAACTGGTACCCATCTTTATTATAGAGAAGAGCAAATTTCAATAGATAGTGAGTCAGCTGCATAAAGACGATTGCTTTATTGGCTCTGGCCCTCAAGTGTGATTGATGCTGCAAGAGTAAAGCACTTTCTGCTATCTTGACAACCAGCCAGTATCTTTTTGCCAAAGTCAGTCGCAAGAAAAACAACCTTTTCATCAAGAAAAGTGTTCATTGGTCTTTTTTAATAATGAACCTTTGTTCAGCTCTGATAACACTATGACTAATGTCTTAAGGAGACATTTACAAGACATTTAAACTGTCAGTAGATGCCACTTGTATGTAAATCAAAGGGTGCTTAGGATCCTTTGTAATCGTGCTCTTTCTAAAACAACTTGTTTTATACCCACAGAATACAGTAGCTTGGTCACCGCTACATTTTTCTACAGTACAACATATGAGTAGCCTGTGTGTTTGAGGTCTCATCACTTTGATGCTGTAATACATCAGGGCAGGTTATTGGTTTTTCTTTGCATCAAAGTGGACTTGTGTTAAATGACCCTTTCAGCAACAGGTGTGCCTTTATAACAGCAGCGTGGAGCAGTTTCACGAACCAGCTGTGGCCTTGACTCTGACCATTGCAGCAGCAAAGACAATTAAAAGTGATCCTAAGTACATATAACCCTCACCCCAAACCCATGAAGGGAAGCAAAACATCAATTAAAATCAAACTTTTTTTTTCCACTTTACACGAAAAGTCACTCATGTACTGTTAGCTTTGTACCGAATGGGACAAAGAGTTTAAAACAAATTCAAAATGAAAACACTCACAAGGAGCATGGACCGCACAATGACATTGAACTAATCAATGTGAGCAGGAGTCAGGACTCCTGTTGTCACTCACAAAGCAATGTTCCTTAAAGGCTCGCATCCCTACACAGATCAGGGGCTGGCAACCCAAAATGTTGAAAGAGCCAGATTGGACGAAAGAAAACAAACAAAACAAACAAATATGTCTGGAACCACAAAAAATTAAAAGCCTTAAAATGAAGGCAACAGATGCTGTTTGTATCTATATTAGCTATATTAGCCTCCTATCAAAATGACTAAGTTGGCTACTAATACACAATGAGGCTTCATGATTAAATATCTGTTTCCCTGCAGTGCATCCTGCAGAGCAGGGGTGCCCAACCTTTTTTGACTGAAGATCTACTTTCGATCAATCAGCCTGCCAAGATTGACCTGATACCGCACGCACGCATCCACACACACACACACACACACACACACACACACACACACACACACACACACACACACACACACACACACACACACACACTATAATGATCAACAGCCATAATGGGCCCGAAGATGAACGAGGTATGGGACGCACTTTTGCAGTGTGTTAACTATCGTAGTTCACATGTACCATTTAAAAATGCTTCTCTCGGCCCTCCACATTCCTATTCTTTGCCAGTACCTTCAGTGAATTGTACATGAAACGCCGTTTTTTTTGTGGGTTTTTTTTTAACAACAGCCAGCCTGACATCCCGTCCTGCAAAGAGACACGTGTGTCGCAGGATATGACACACATCTTCATTGACAGAAATGTTTAAATTGAATATTTATTCTACACATTTTTACAGCGTTGGAAAACGTGAAGAATGTTTGCCATGTTTGTCTTCCTACAGAAACTATATTAAAACAACAAAAATTCGCTCCCCCATCTTTTTCCATTTTCAAACATTTTTGAAAAAGCTCCAGGGAGCCACTAGGGCGGCGTTAAAGAGCCACAGGTTTCTGACCCCCAACACAGATCATGAAGTGTATGTGTGCGTGCGTGCGTGTGTGTGCGCGCACGTTTCTGTGATTTTTGGCTAAATTACACTCTATAAAAGTAGTTTATTTATTTACATTCTCCTTTGTTTGTTTTTTATAATTATATTAAAATACAGTGCTAGAAGCGTGAAAGTAAAACTTTTTTGTTGGGATGGAACAGATTAATGACATTTCAACTCATTTCAATGTTTGTCAAAGTCAAGGTATTTCTAATATTTTGGTTAGCTTTAGTGAGTATGAACAGCTCTCAGTATTATGCAATACTGCCTCACTGTAAACGTCAACCACAATAATAAATAAACAGTGCTAGGTTAATGATTTTTCTGACATTCGAGCTGAGCATAACAAACATTGTGAAGGCTAATGAGATTGTTTACATAATGTTGTTGTGGGCGGATGGCCGTTGATGTATATGACCAATGTTAGCTGAACGGTGCGAAATGATCTTAACTTTCAGTCAACAGGAGACTGTATAGTGATTTCTACATCACGTTTAAGGTTTGGCTTAACTTTGTCACTCAAAGGAAATCTTTCACATGCGTCCATGACAACAGAGCCATGTTTTGATTAAGTACTAAGTGTGGGGAAAAGACATTCCCACACTCCATTTATCCACATCCATAAGTCAGTTTCTCAGAGAGACGTTTAAAAATGTGAACTTTGCAAAGGGAACTTTGCGCAAGTGTCTGGGTTCAAAACCACTAACTTGAAGGGCACCGCCCCAGTGACAAGCCCTAAAAGTACCCCCAGCAGCTTTACTGCGGTCTCTTCTGATTGTATACTTTATATATACTGTATCAAACTTTGGAATGTCGATTGAGGGCATGTCTTCAAAAAAAGTGTGGAAATGTGAAAAGCTGCTTTTTTGTTCTGTAACTTTATATTCTTTATTAGAATGGGTGTCAAGAGAAGAATAGCGTGAAAGAAAGTAGAAAATTGTCACCGACAGTTATGTACTTTGAGGTAAGCATGCTCACAGTCAGACTCCAGCATCACCAAACCTCATCACACATTTTCGGTGTTTTTACAGTTCACTATTGACAGGGGCTGAGTCTTTTAAGACTTAACAGACTCATTTCACAAGAGCTTGCAACTCCCTTTGGCTATATGCCTTTGTCATAGAGACACTGTGTCTCAATTATTTTCCTATTACACCCCTCCAGGCTTATGAAGCAAATGCTCGGCGGCCTGACATCTTTTTGGGCCATTGCAAACCTATTTAGTTATTATTTTCCTCTATTTTATCTCAAGAGGCCGGCCCACAACTTAGAATTAGCAGCCCATTAATCCATTCAAAATATTGACAGCAAACTGAACCAATCAACATCGGCGGCGGAGCTACGCGGTAGCCAGGGGCTGTCAGAAGCCATGTCTGAATTAGGGCCATGCAGATCGATCCAAATATCAATAGAATCGATACTAAAGGGAATAACTGTATTGTATCGATACCAAAGCACTACTATTGATCCTTTATATTTATTTATGTTGGTTTCTCCTGGGTTCCTCGCACGTTCCCTTTTCAACCCATGCATAAGTGAATGAGGCACACTTGCCGCCAATAATAGCGGTGGGCTACACCAGCAGGAGGAAATGAGAAGGAAGCATGAGAGAAACAACGATCGCGGAGAAAAAAAAGCAAAAGTTATTTTGCATTTTGAAATAGTGACCAGAGGCACATTAAGCTTCAATAAGATGTGAATGATGGTTCAGTTGAGTGTGTTTGTCACATTCTATGACAGGTCATTTCATGTTCAAACTGAATCCCATTTATTTTTCTTGTATACACTTTCAAAAGAGTCAGTTACTAAAATGGTATTGAGAATATGAAGTTGCACTGTTGGCTGTTAGTTTGCAGTTGTCTTGAATTAGTGAAATTGTTTTATGAAATAAGATGATTTTTTTTAAATCAAAATAATTGATTCAATGATTACGTTGTGGAAAAGCATATTGTTGTTGTTGTTTATACATGGCCGTCACAATAGTTATTTTCCAAAAAGTATTTTTACACTCAATATTAAAATTTACATTTATGGCCATGTGCTTTGTTTGAGCTTTTCCAACGACCACCCATCCATCCATTCTCCAAACCGCTCATCCTCATGAAGGTCGTGGGCTTGCCTATATTGCAAAATTAAATGGAACCTCTGCCAACCGAGTGCGCAATTTTTCTTCTTGCGTGCCAGGCCAGCGGAAAGGAAACCAAAACAATGGTAAATGAGCTAATCAGTGCAACCATAATGAATCATGTTAAAACAAGCTAGGTGAAGGTGTCTAGACGAGAGGAAGTTCAGTGGCCGACGTTTGTTTGAGTGTGGAAGAGAGATAGGGACTACGAATATGAAGATTACCCCTGCATGTGCAACTTAAAACAAGAGTCCATGTATATTTCATCCATCCATCCATCCATCCATTTTCCAAACCGCTTAATCCTCACTAGGGTCGCGGGGGGTGCTGGAGCCTATCCCAGCCGTCTTCGGGCAGTAGGCAGGGGACACCCTGAACCGGTTGCCAGCCAATCGCAGATGTATATTTCAGTTGAGAGTATTTTATTCTGGCATAGTTAATAACACAACAAAAAAGTCTAATTTGCATCAAACATACTGTATGTATTTAAGAGGACAAATGATTTAAAATACCGTCCTAATTTAGAATCCAAAAGTACCTGGTTTCGGTATAGGCGACACATGCTCCAATATTTGGTTTTGAAAAGTTGTTCTGGCCGGATTCCGTATGTCTCATTTCTGTATGCGCGAAGCAGAAACCAAGCTTAAAAATTGGCCACTTGTTGTTGAAGCCAGAAGGCAGCCATCTTACATTGCCACTGCAACTGACAACTTCTGTTCAGTGATAGTTCAGTGTTATCAGTGTGTATTTCACGCCAGGACACCTGTCTGGAATGAGAACCTCTCAATGAACGAACCTCACTGTTTACATCGACCATTCCGATTGCACAGTAAGTCTCAGATTCCACGTTTTTCCCGGCTAATTGGTCCATAATGTACAAGTCTGTGGCAGTCACATACGTCGTTGTATTGTGTGTTCGCATTAAGATTGCGGATTTAGGTAAATTATGAGCTTTGGTTAAATACACGTGTCATTCTGTTTGTTTTATGTTTAAACCGAAGTGGGAATTCCAATAAACAGCTTCAAACAAACACTGTGTATTAAATTATTTTTTTAATGGAAGTTCCTTGTGGGTTTCCTCCCACATTCCAAAAACATGCATGGCAGGCTGATTGAACATTCTAAATCGTCCCTAGGTGTGAGTGTGTGCGCGCGGATGGTTGTTCGTCTCTGTGTGCCGTGCGATTGGCTGGCAACCGGTTCAGGGTGTCCCGCGCCTACTGCCTGAAGACGGCCGGGATAGGCTCCAGTACCCACCGCGACTCTTGTGAGGATAAAGCGGATTGGAAAATGGATGGATGAAGTTCCTTATCTGAGCATGTGTTATTGACCACAAGAAGAGAAACCTCCGCACTTAGGAGGGTTAACACTTTTGAGTCCCTGCAGACACTTTGAAAGAAGCAAGGTGAGGGAAACTCATTAGAGCAGACGCTTCCTCTTTTCCTAGTGCGAATAATTAAATTCATCATTTCACTTCTACCGATTTCGTCTTCCATAACAGTTGTTTATGGCGGCATTTATTCTCCAATGCCTGAGGCTCCCCGGTGGGTATTAGTAATGTAAAGACTTTGCAGTCAACATGTAATATACTCTCTGCACGACCAGTGCTTCAGCATGTTTCAACACTCATTCAACAAGTAAACGTGATCTCAGGGCCTATCCAGCTTTCTTTCAGAGAATCGGATTTTACATGGCGAGATAAGATGTGCCATCTGTTTTTTTTTCTTTTTTCCTTCGTTTCGTTTGTTTATTGAACATAAAACCTATACAGTAATAATTTGACAGAAAGTAAGGTAAGTAAAATAGTAAAAAGAAAAAACACAGTTATTATGTTCAAGGGAGTAGGAAGAAGTAAAGAACTTATCTAGTCCTACCCCGTGTTATGTGTTTATATCTAATAAATCATTTTTATATCAATCAGAAAGGAAAGAAAGTAAGAAGAAAGAAGTCTCCATTAAGGCTCATGCTTTACCCTTAACCGTGATATTTTTACAACTTTTGGTTTGTATCAGGATTTTATACATACACACCCTGGCACTAGGTGTGTTCCTCGAGGGAGGATTTTGTCCGATTTCACAGATTCTTTCTTTCCTGGATTTGTACGTCAAATGCTACTCTTTGCTCTGACTATTCTTTTATTCAGCTCTCCACGAGAGCTCTGCACCGGTGCTGAATGCGAGATATGCCTCTGGAGCTGTGGTTGCTATGGTGAAGGATCGTGGCATAAATCTGGGAGGTGGCACTACATGTTTTTGAGAAATCAGATGAGTCTGTGCAATTATTATGAGCGCCCTGTTAAATGTAGGGACCTTCCGCAATCCACCTTGCTTTTAAAATACAAGCAGTCATAATAGTGTGCTGCGTGTTGAAGGTTTCAACATGTCGTTCATTCACTCACTGGCCATAATATTAGGTACATCACCAATACAATATTTCAGTTAGCAATTCTGCCTTTATACAGATGATCATATTTTCATTGTTGGAGCGGTACAGTTTTAATAAAACTGTGTTTATTATCCATGTAAATCCATATTTCTGTATTATACTGTCCCAAGGTGGCCAGAGCAAACAATGTCCAATGATTTTTTTTGATGAACAAAAAATGTAGCCAAATCATCATTTTTGAATAACGCCTTAGAAACTCTAATACTGCCACACATGGTTGCACAATCCTTGATAGATGGCGGTCTCCTAGTTTCCACTCCACAGTGGCTAACTCTACATCATCCGCAAGTGCAGATCTTCAGGTTCTTTGAAGTGCACGACACGCCACTCTGCTGTATCTACATTGCATGTAGACAGCAGGCCACAACGCTGAATGTAAAGGAAACACGGGGAGCCACTTTCATTGAAAGGCAAACAAGTTGGCTGCTTTCCTCCTCACAAGGGCGCAAACATCCCGCTTCTACCTGGGCCTGTTTAGGAAAATAGAAAGTTCACATATTTATCTTGAGCTAAGCTATGTTATGTGGTTGTTTGTAATAGAAATGTTTGTTTTATGTTGAGTTTGACAGCATGTTCCAACTGGCAGTGCCAATAAACAGTTGGAAGCTTCTTTGTTTTTGAAGAATAAAATTCACTGTCTGTCAAACTACTGTTTCATATGAAGTCAGTTGAGACTGCCACCATACAGAGCTCATCTTAAATTTGTGCTTGTAAGTCAGAGCAAAAATGCAGAAATGCAACTCGTATCTCAGGGCACCACTGTATGTGAAAACATACCATGTTGAGTTAGCATATGACCGAAAGTGCAGACAGATTTAGTTTTCAAGTCTGGCATGAGAACCATAGTTGTATATTGGCTCCCTCTGGTGGTATGCTAATGAATAAGCGCCTATACGGTTCAGTTATATTTATTCATATTCATTTCATCATTTAGAATTGTTTGTTTTCAAATTTTAATTTTGATACAGTTGCAACTTTTGTGTACATTACATTTTATTTGAAGCACTAAAAAAAAGTTAGAGACCCACTAACTGACAGGATGTATGTTATGTAAATAGATACAAAGTATCAACCTGAGTAACTACCTCTATAATATGGTAATATAGTATGATAGCGATACTGTATAGTATGTACACTGTGCTATCCAGTGTATTGTACAAACCACAGTTACTGAAGGAGAAAAAAAATATGAATAATACAATAGGCTACATATGTACTATGGTGTCATGGGATGATTTACGGTATCCAGAATGTTAATATGAATGAATAGTACTGTTAATGTATAGATGAAAATATACATGCAACACACTTATGTGGGGGCGTCAACGTTTCTTTCCATAAAATGCTGTGGTTGTGTTTGGAGTGAGGGATATAAACTGTTAAACAGCGCCGCCGTGTGTGCACCCACCACCACGACATATTTTTAAACCAGTCGAGGACTTTCCTTGTTTCTCACCGCAATGGTTACCTGACTGCATGTAGCTGTGCGCTACTGAATTTAATTAAACGTTTTAATCCCACAGATTGCCTCTGTGTTTTTTTGACACACGGTCAAGCATAGAAGCCTTCCTCTGAGCTTATTTTTTCCCATATAATTCTGACTCTCAGCTGTTGCCATGGTTACGAGTGCCAGTGTGTTTGTCAGAGGATGCTTCTGGTGAAGGAGCTGAGATGGGATTCGAACGATGCACTCATTGGTGGCTCCATATCTCCGCACGTGTGCTTGTGATGAGATTTGAGATGATTTTTTTTTTCAGGGAGGGGAACATTTCAGCAATTTGACAGCAAACTGCGGATTTATTGCAGATGTGCTATATAGGGGAAATAAAAAACAGACCATTCATGAGGGTCCATTGAAAGATACAGACTTTTTAGTGTCATTATTTATTGAAAAAGTGAAATAATGTAAAATAGAGCTAATAAACCGAGTGGAAAGCAGCATTGGCAGTGTGAGTCACATTGCAGGTTACACACCCTCCAGTATGTACAATATATGTGTACTTTTTGAAAAGCAATCATGGAGCCTGCTCGTCCGCTAATACCTCAACACATCAAGATGTGTTGTGTAAGAAGTGTTGTTTGTACATTTCACAGTACGACCACTCATGATGATGTGGAGGATTCTGTAAATGTGACTCATCCGCTGACTCACCTGATATTATACTTGAAACAAAATGTCTATTGCCCCTGGATACAAGTACTGTAATGTCAAAATGGAAAAAAACCTTTATTTGTTTCCACCTTTTTGTCACAAATTGAAACCCATACAATTACATTTTTTATTATTTATTTCTCGATTTCCTGAGGTGAATCATACAATTTGCATAAAATGGGTATACCGTATTGCATCATTTGTCAATTTTTGGACGATATTCTTGTTTACAGAAATAGGCATTTAATGGCTTACTGCACTCCAATTTAGCAAATGAATAACGCACATTTGATTATATTTTTAAATTGAAGTATACAACCAAAGTGAACAAACGAGTCGATATCAAAGACACAAAGAGATGCTTGCAGCAGATTTAGCAGAAAGCTAATTTTGTAGTCTACAACATAAAATAATTTCCATCTGTCGTTTACAACATAAAATAAGCAAACATATAAAAACCTCGATTGGGGTACAAAATATAAAAAATAAGTATACTGAAATGAATACACAAATACCTACATGAAGTGCCGATAATCCAAATAAAAATATCAAGTGCCAATAAAATGACCAAAACCGACAGTATTTGCCAAATGACATTTTGAGAAGAGGGGACACCCTCTGCTGAGAATGGAGAAGAATTACATTTTCATTTGTGAAGCGGAAGATCGAAATGCACATTTCATTTTTGAGGTTGTTTTAAAACTTGTGCAATGTGCAATCAAACTGGAATTTTAAAAGAATTCAAATGAAGGTCTATTTTGCACCATTGGCAAGAACTGATGTTAGTTGATAACTTTAAGAAGCGATGGAAAGATTGCAGCGTACGCTTCTAAGTGCTTCAGTGTAGTCACAAGGCCTGAAGGTTCATGAATATGTTTCTCTCTCTCTCTCTCTCTCTCTCTCTCTCTCTGTCACCCTCTTTTGGCACTTCTTGTCACATTCAGCACACATCTTGTCACTGATTAAATCAAACCAAGTTCCACAATGCATCTACAATCCCACTGCCTGTTGTGTCGGCATTTGCATGGCTATCAATAGACGGATATGCAGCGCTACCTCCGTTTCATCATCTAATTTCAGAGCAGCTAACCTCACCCAGGAATGAAATCATTACCAATTCAAAGCATTTTGATTAAATAATTAAACCTGCTACTTGCACTGGCCAATTTTCAATGAGCACATGAATCTGCATAGTGAAAAGAGATTCAATACAACAGCTGTATCTAAAATTACACTATGTGCTATATTATTGTGATTGTAGTTACCATAGCATACTGAGAGAGCTAACATGTTGGTTTCATTTAATGCAAGGTAAAACTAATCAGAAACAACTCACAAAGGTTAAACAAATACAGTACCTCCATTATGGTATCAATCAAACATTTTTGAAAGAGCTTTTATATCATTAGATAGTGCTGGAAGACCTCTCTGACTGTGGCCAGAAGGTGCACGCAGTATAAATCACATGCAGACGAGGTCTTTCCTAATCTGAATGGGATTACTGCGGTGCCTTGAATTCCAAGTGGCCCGGTTTATGAGTTTACGAGACGTGAAACATCGTTCTGCTATTTTTTTTTCTATGTGCTTTGGCTAGTGAACTCACTTTGGAAATGAACTCAATTTAACTTAATTCACAACAAGCAACAATTTGGCAGAGAAAAATTCAATTAAAAAAAGGCTTCGGGCTGAATATTGCCATTCCAACTTGTTTTTAAATGTCATCATAAACATAAAACAATCACAACTACACGTTGCCTTCGAAGTTTTTTTTTTAGCTCAGTGCTAATAATCCGTTCAAAACGCTTTCGATGGTCTCATGAATAGCATCAATGTAGAGGTGTTATAACACTTTGAGCAACAGATAATTGCATGCATAAATCCTCAAGTTTAAGATGCTTGCTGATTGTTCAAAGTGACAAGACTGCATTCTGATAAGAGGGACACAGCAGCACTCGGCTGTATTGAGGGAGTCAATCAGCATGCTTCAGTGGGACACTGGGACATTGGAACAATGTTTCATCCAGTATGACATTTACTAATCCAAATCATGTTTTATGGATGGCCTCGATTGTCCTACACTGGGAGTTAGGTTCAACCAAGGCATACAGAGTGTGCGGGTGTGGGTGTGTGCATGTGTGTGTGTGTAGTTCCAGTGTCTCAAATATATGTGATCTTTCGCCAATGCTCGGTGTAATGCTGTTCCAAAACAAGTCCTTTAAAAAAACATCTTTCCACAATGTGTTTGCAGCAGCAAAGTGTATTTCCCATATGAGCAGGAATCAATACACGTGGGCAGATTTGATTCGATCGATGCGGGACAAACACCTAACGCTCAGACACTTTTCATTCATATCATGCATAAAGTCACTCATGCTGAGTCTCAGTCTGAAGCTTTTATTCAGAGCGGAACTAAAAAGTCTACACCCCCCTGTTCTTGTGATCTAAAAAGAAGAGATGTGAAACTCTTTCCACTGTTAATGGAACCTAGAACCTGTCAAACTTCATTGGCATTTTAAAAAATTGTTTACAGAGAGGAAATAGAAATAAACAATGGCAAAAAGTAAGCACAGTATTTTATAATTGGGTGTGTGGCTCTTTTCAGAATGAACCAATCACATTCATGTTAAAAGGAAGTCAGCACACACCTGCCACCATGTCAAGTGCCTTTGATGAACCCCAAATGAAGTTGAGCTCTTCTAACAGGATTTTCCTGACATGTCTGAAGCTTTCTAGCAGAAGCCTGAAGGTTTTGTGCTAAGACTAACTGCTGTTTGCAAGTGTTCATAATTCCCTCCACTTCGACCCATTTCCGGTTGAAACATAAAACAACCCCAATGCATGATGCTGTCGTCTTTTCAACAATTTGGGAGGGACAGCCAGCTCTTGGTAATGCCACTGTTTTACGTTGGTCATCATGCTCCTAAATGTAACAAACGACAGGGGCGGGGCGGGGTGGGGTGTCATACCGCGGACGTCACACAAGTTCATTGCCGACGGCGGGGTGGGGACGGCTGTCACGCTGTTCGACCGGCCGTTCTGGAAATCAACACATTTTTCCAAAATTCACAATGGCCAGCACGCCCTTGGTTATAGGTTACAAATTGTACCATTTGTTGTATGTTTTGGCTCCTCTAGATGGTACACTGACTTGCCATTTCTTTTAAACCGCTTTCTTTAAACCAAGGAGTCAAAAAAATACAACTAGTTCATGAAGTAACTTGAAGCTTTATTTTCCAATCACTAGTTCAATGGTGAAAAAAAAAGAAATTATTTTCTTGGTGTCATTTTTGAGACCACAAAACAGCATTTGAACAGGGTGTGTTGACTTTTTTATGCTCACTGTTCACATAACTGCCTGTTTGTGTTTCACATATTACAGCTCTCCTTTAAATAAAAATGCCAGTGTTTCTGCTTAATGCCCCAGGGTGGCCTTGAGATTTATCCTACCAGCAATTGTATGAATATGCCTTTGTTAAGATTCCCTTTTATGAATGAAGTTATCATGAATTAAATTGGAGCTGGCAAATCAGTGCTGCAAAGGTACAGTGGCAGATCTTTATCCGTCACTTCATATTTGTTGCCTTGGTTTTACTTGTTTCTCTCAGTGTACTTGTACTTTTGTATTTGTATTTATGCAGTTTGGGTATTGGCCTGAAGGTTCATTTTGGGACTCCTGTTCATTAAACACGTCAGAGGTGGTCTACCTTTTGCATAATCTGATGTCATCTAAGGCTTAGATGGATAACCAACCACTTCGATTCTAAGCCCTGTGACTGGCTGACAGCCAGTTCAAGGCGTACCCTGCCTCTGACCCAAGGTCAGCCGGGATAGGCTGCAGCTCAACTTGCTGTTGCAAACTTAAATGAGAGTGCAACAGAAAATGAATGGATGGAATAATATACTATGCAATAGCACCGAAATGTGTATACATTTCATTTTTGTTACATGATTATTTATGCAGCTTTTAAATTCAAGTTCTTCTCGCCCACCTCCAGTCTCCTGTGTAAGATGTGACATCATTTTGATCTGTGCGGTAAACCATAACACCCTTTGAGAAATACTGTACACTTCCAACTGCCTATTTTTGACAGTGGGACTGGAAGAATACATTTCCTCTCTTGCTGTAGTGCAGCTTTTATGCGATACTATAAGTAACTAGCAGGTATGTTAAAAAATCTTTGATATTACTTTAACTATCCCCGCTGTCAATCATAACTGTTTTGCTGTTAAAGCGTTTGTATGAGATTTCATTAGATGAGGCCTTGGCATGAAATGGTTTGTCTTTAGGAACTTCGGTTTTCTTGAATTTATCGCTGGACATTCTTACCAGGGTCGGATTGCTTATTAATTCATCACACAATGTTTTATTTAAACATTATAAGACCACCACAATGTTCAAGTTTATGATTATACTCTATTCAAAACATGAATGAAGTAATTTAAAACGAAACATGTATGTTCCAAAGTCTCAGAGATCCACAACAGATGGATGAAAGCTCCCCTTCACCCAGCAGGAGAAGAGTGGAGGAGGAGAAAGGAGAAGCAGCAATAAAACAGGCCAAAATCCAGAGGCAGGGCAAAAGAATGGTTGTACAATATTTGTGGTTTAACCAAATACAAAAGTATAGAGATAAACCTTAATGTCGAGATTTGAACATTTCTGCACTGGTGGCCGCTCTAATTTCTGCAGGTAAGGAATTCCAGAGTAGTGGAGCCTGAATAGAAAATGTTCCAGAACCCTCAGACTTCTTTTTAGCGCCCAAAAAAGAGAATAATTACACTCTGGAAGGAAATAATCACTGGGTAATGTCCTGCTGATCTCTGACCAAGCTTGTGTTCTCTGCAGCTCAATTTCAGCCTGATTGAGACAGGCGGACAAAAGTCAGAGACCCATTTTCACATTGCTTGTACATTCAGTAAATAGACCATAATCGCCGCTACTGTTGGTCTGTTGTTACTAACAATACAGCGCCTGCGGGGCACTAAATGTAAGAATGGACTGGATAACTATAATTGATCATAAGAGACCTTATCACGGTATGTGTGGTGCTGCACTTACGGCAAGGCCAGTGGGACAAGCGCTGTACTTTGAAAATGGAGTCGAGTAGGAAGAAAGCAGGAAGAAGATATTCTAATCTTCACCCAAGTCCCTAATGACCAAATGCAGCCTTCAAAGTCACACTTCAAAGTCTGCTCTCCAGCATCAAATATTCAGCAGGGTGCTTTTGCTCAGGAGCATTCCTGAGCTGAGTGGCTTGTTTCATTTAGTTGCACTTTCATCCCAGCAGCTCATATTCTGGATGCAAAATCGTCTGTCTTGGATGTGGTCATTTGAGGACACTTGTAGATCAGATAGGCTATCCGTCTTCAAAGATTCTGTTCAGGATATAGAAGCTGTTTTTGTTTATCGAGGTCTGGACAAGTGTCTTCCGATTTGAAATGAGTGTTTGACAGAAATCTTTTTTTTCCCTTCTATTTGCAAGCACGGAGCTGCGTAGGATGAATATCCAACTGTGCTACCCACAATCTATAGAAGTACAGCGCATACTGTAGACTCATGACTTTTGGCACAAACAAATGTTTGAAAGTGCAGTTTACAACCATGTGTATGCTCACCTCCAATGATCTCAGAAGTAAAGGGTTCTCTATCATGTTGCAGTTCAATGCATAACATTTGGTTCATCCATCAGACTAAAACAAAAGAGCAAATCTGACATTTCTATAACAATAATTTATGACAACATTCAAAAAGTCTATGCCTATGATGAGCAATAAAATACCACCCATACATTTCTGAGACCCTTGTAGGATCCTAAATTTGGGAACGGCTGCAAACAAATAAGCAATAAAGATCTATTCATCCATTTTCTACTGCTATTCGGGGGTCACAAGAAAGGTCGCCTGTGGGCAAAAAGACAGATTACACCCTGTCGTCAGTCAATCACAGGGCACACGAAGCAAGGCAACCGTTCACACTCCACATTCCACGAGAATGTCTGTGCAGTTTCTCCGTCATTCAATGTAAATGTCGATTCAAGGCAAACTCTTGTTTGGTGGAGCCTTTTAATTAAATACAGTGTGTCTCCTTTGATGGGAAGACCCTCTATTGAATAGCTTAATGTGGCAGTGTTATAATGCCAATGGATATTTGGACACAAATAGTGCATCACCACCTGTAGACAGACAATAGCAAAATGCTCACAGGCATATACTGTATTCTGTATCCGCTGCGAAAACAACTCATACTGCTGCAGTTTACTCTTCTTTGTTTGGGTCTGCATAATTGTATTATATATAGGGAATATTGTATATATTTGGGAATGCTCAAATGAATTAATGTGATTTCAATTCTTTTCACTGCGGGCAGATGATTTGAAATATTCGTGTTTTGAATTCCAAACGTGTTCACTGCATGAAGTAAACTCGTACATAATGGCACCACTGCATTGTGACATTAATTCCTCTTTGATGGTGGCAGCATTACTATTAGCCCTACTTCTCTTACTCATACGAATAAGCAGGATTATTTCTCTACCTTTTATTGGGTGTTATTTTCTTGTGCTGATGTGCCTAATAAAATGACCAGTGGGAGCATGACAGAGAGCGACTTAGAGTATGGCCAGACTGCAGCACTCGAGAATGTCACGATCAAGTTTATCCTAAAATCCTTGTGGCCATTTGTGCCAAATCTGCTCAAATTCTTCATTCACCTCTTTGACCTTGTGCTTAAAAACACCAAATTCCAATCTGCTCATCCTCAAATCCAAGAGAATTCTGTGTGCCAAGCCTAAAAATAATGAATAAAATAAATCCGGAGAATTTGTATTTTGACAATAGAATAGGTAGTCATAAATGATATTTTTATATCACTAGTTGATTCTGTAAACTAAAGGACTATTTGACAGCTGTGTATTTTTAAGACACCATAACTTCCCTTTGAAGTTGTGTGACTTGACATTTTTGAAGACGGTTGTGTATATATGTTTCATTGTCATTTCAACCTCATAAATGGCTGTCATAACACGCTGGAATAGACAGTTTACCTTTGGTATTTGAGCCAGTTATGATTCCCGGAACCTGCAAATCTATGCCAGTACTCTACGCGACTATTTTTTGGTCATTTTCTGTTAAATGTGTGTGAGAAATATTTTATTCTCACTTATTTGATATGCTTTCCAGAGGTGTGTGTGTATGCATGCGTGTGTGTGTGTTGTTTTATTTTGACTTTTTCCTTTATTTGGCTGTGAGATGGCTTGTGTGACGCCAGTGTGTGACGTGGAAATTACTTGGTACGTTCTCAACGACGATTGGCTGTCGCCGACGTGGGGCGAACTGGGCCGATGTGAGTCGGCCTGAAATACTGACGGACCTTTCGTCAGTCTGACGGAGTGCCCACCTCTGTGCTTCTCCTTCCACATTTCTCGACTGATTCTTACCATTTCAAATTCAACACATTGCAAACGGTCAGGCCATGCAGGCTGTTGTTTTTCCCCATTCCAACAATTCAATTTTTGCAATTCACATTTTTCCCACAATTACAAAACATTTCCCCCAAACCATTTATTTGCAAAATCACATTCAACATCACATTCTCAGCTCATTTAACAATTTTCAACATTCCCACAACTCCCACATACCAACAAGTACCCATTTTCCATAAGAATATTGCACTTTTTCCACCGATATAATTCCACATCATTCCATATCTTTCAGTAGCATTCCATATTATTCTGTTTCATTTGCCTATTGCAAATTTTCCCCAGTATCATTCCACATCATTCCAGTAGCATTCAATACCAGTCAATATCGTTTTACATTTTTCACCCTAATATTGAGCATTTTTCACCAAAATCAATCCACCACATTCAGTATCATTCCTCATCATTCCATATCTTTCAATATCATTCCACATCATTCAATATCGTGCCACATTTTTCTTCATCATATTGCACATTTTTCACTAGTCTCACTCCACGATTCAACTTCAATATAATTCCACTCATTCTACATGATTCCATCACAATCACACAGAATTTCTCCAGAAATAGCCTTTTCTAGTTAAAGAGTGAACTTCAAGATGTTGTCCGGTCGTTTGCATTCAAAAGACATCGTTACTCTGGCTTCAAAGGTGTTTTGTTTCCTGGAGGAATACACCAACATTTTCTGTGGCAGTCTCATGGGCAGGTCTTCGTGATCCACCAAGCATACTTAAAAAAAAAAAAAATAATAATATTACATCTGAATTAATTTAAATGATTGCGTGTCATTTCACCTGCGAGCTGAGCTCACACGTCCACGTGAGATATGTGCTTGTTGATGAGGCCGCCTTGAATCGACTCCTTGTGGAGCGGTCGCGCTCCCAAGGAAGCCGCCTGCGTTAACTGTCTATAGATGGACTCGGCAGTTGGCCGGGGAACACAGTGAGTGATGTGTGACAGTGAGGGGCGTCCGACGGTGGGCGGAAGCAGATGTGCGTGAGTTGCAGCCACTATCACTGGGTGCCTTTGTCCCGTTGTGGAGAGTGTTGAATTAAAGCCTGCTAACACTAATCATTGCAGTCATATGCTAATGCCTCACACTCTGGGGGGACAATTAAATGATTCCAGAAAACACAACTGATTCCCCTGATTTGCTGCCCGAGTACATTTGAATGAAAAAGAAATTGAAGGATGCTGGAAAAGAGGGGGTTCTCCATATCTTTTTTTCCCCACTGAAAGCAAGAGACTTGGATGCTGCTGTTGGTGATGCTGCACAAGAGAGATGGATTGGGGAGAGAGGGAGGAAGAAGGGAGGGGGGATTTAAAGGGCAAGAAACGGAGGGAGATTTAGATCCAGTCAAGAGCAGAGGCGGTGAGCAGAGAAGAGGCATTGACTGCAAGCGCATATACACACGCACACACTCACACACATACACAGGAAGACAAGAAAACGGCTAATTTCATGTGCACGGTGCACAACACCTGACGAGAGCGGCTGCCTGCCTGGATTGGTAGTCATCCGACGTCCCGCAGCTAAAAGACGCACAAGCGAAGACTTGGGGGATACGAGGAGCAGGGATGATCGGGCTATGTGGGCTCTCGCCGTTTGAATCCGGTCCTCAGACCACTTAGCCACTTTGCTGTGGTGCTGTTGCAGGCCGCCAGCCTTGCAGTCAGGGTGATTGAGACAGAATGAGCTCCAAGCACACCTCCGACTGGATTCCCTACAGGTACTGTAACAAAAGTGGGCTCAAGCTGCATCTTTTGGCTGGTGTGCAGTTGTGTGTGTGTGTGTGTGTGTGTGTGTGTGTGTGTATGTGTGTGCGTGTGTGAGGTAAGGCGGACAAGTGTAGTCATGATTTTACAAATGAGTGGAATTATCCCTTTTACATCACTGGACTCTTGTTGGGTAGAAAGATTGAACCCATTCACCGCCACAACATTAGGTACACCTGCACAATCTTGTGAGTGAGGCCACACACACACACAAAAAAAAAAAAGCTGGGTTGTTTTCTTAACCCACTCGCTGGGTAGCTGTCGTTTTTTTTTTGAGCAGATTACCGGTAGGTTACTTTTATTCAAGGCTGGGCTGATTATATTTTGACCCAGCAGACTGGGTTGAGGATTTGGTTTAGGTGGACTGCAGAGCTGAAGCTGGTTACTAGAAGGTCAACGATGAATCGACAACGAATCAATAATGAAATGAGTCAATAAATACTTTTTGCTCACCGATTTCCATCATTGATCAGAGACCTGGTTCAACTTAAAATTGTCCAAATCTTTGGAATGTCAGACTCTTGAAATATTCTCCGATTTCTCTAGTCCTCCATTAAAGCCGACTAATTATGTTCGGGTTTTTTTTCCAACCATTAAAAAAAAAAGAAAAAAAACATCAGCTTTTACTTTGGAAAACAAGAATCAACATGTTTGCTGATTTTCTGATGGTTGTTACAGACCAAACCTGTAACTGAATCATAAAACTGCTTTGTAAGGCGCTTTGTTACAGCTGCAGCTGTTGTGAAAAAAAAAAATGGAATGATTAATTCATTAAAATAATTGTTAGCTCTATTGTCACCATTTTGGACATTGTGTACTGGAGTCGTAACATTGATAATGTAACGTCTTTTGAAACTGTTGGTGGTGGCTGAATGGCTCAGTGGGTAACATGACTTTGGACACAGGGATCAGGGTTCAAATCCCACTCCCTTGGCCTTTTCCCAACCGCTGCTGCTCCCAAGAACTGAGTCAAGAAAAAAAACTGTGCCAAACATACCATGCGAGTGATGGTCCTCCATGCATTTATAAAGTGGAATTTCCAGATTAATAGAAGTAAGCATGACCTTAATGGACAAAGACATTCTGAACCGTACAAGCCAAATCAATCAAATGCACATGCCGAACCCTAAAAATCCAATTTGATTCACCATCTCTGTCGACCGATATAGATGTTGGGTCATAATTAGGAGAGTATTAGTATTTCATGGCATAAAGTCATCTGAAAGTTGTCTTTAGAAAATATTTACATTGTTTCTTTAAAGGACGTGACATCCTTGAAATTATGATCCTTCCTGATTAACTGTAAAAAATGGCCAGAAAGGAAAAGGACAGTCAATCGGTAATGGTGAATGTTAAAGAAATTTGGCATTTCCTTTGTCGAAAATTAAACGAGGCAAACTGAGAAAGCGGGGGGCAGAGAGGTCGTCGGTTTCACAATAAACAGTTTGTCTCATCTTGTGTGGCTTTCATTAAAAATCCATGCGCTGCTCTGAGTGCTCCATCCCTCATCTCATTAGAAACACACAATGCAGTGTGCGTATTTTGTGGAAATGCAAGCAACGTCTCACCCAACCGCATACAATACTCGCACACCTCACTGGTGACTGTTAGAATCTATGGACCCCCCCGCTCTCTTCCGTGGGAACCTAACATCAGAGGAGTGATTTGAAAAAGACATGAAGTCATAATCTTTTGGGGTTTTCAGGTTCTAATGCAAGTTTGCCCGATCTAACAATTCAATACTGTAATGAATCCAACACCGTCTTCCTTTCTTTTTGATATATTTAATAAAAAGCGGGGATTCAATGATGAATTGAATACGTGTCTTACGTGACTTTGCGTCACAAGCCTGACAGTGCTATTTTCAAAGTGTTTCCTTCGAGTGCATTTGGCGCTGCGTCCAGGGGCACGGCTCCATTAGCGCCTTGTACAGCCTGGTGTGTTTGATTGGCATATGTCCATTTTGTTCATTAGGCTTGGAGGCATCTGTGCTCGGAGCTCTATGACGCAAATGTGTGACGGAGGTGTCTATGAAAAATGTACCTGATGCTCATAGTTAGTTATTAGGTCATATAATTCATTACAAATGATGGTGAAACAGCGGTTTAGTAGACAGCGCATCCACCACGGACTTCTGAGAATTGATGGTTCAAATCCGGGCTCCTGTCTGGGGTCTGCATTTTCTCAGCGTTCTCCAGTTTCCTCACACGTTCAAAAATGATTAGCTTCATTGAAGCCTCTAAACTGTCCTTTGGTGTGAATGTGAGTGGTATTGGGAGATTGTCTTGATGTGATTAGGTAGCGACCAATCTAGGTTTTACCCTGCCTCTCACCAAAGAATGACAAGCAGCATTTTTAAAGTAGATGTATACAGTAATCCCTCGCTATAACACGGTTCACCTTCCGCAGCTTCGCTGTTTCACAGATTTTTTTTGTGCTGTTTTTTTAAACAGTGAATTGTGTTCTACATCCTGATTAGCTAAGGGACTGACCAACGTGAACAATCTCCGCACCTCGTCTCTGTACAGCTTGCCAAATTTACCTTTGCAAATTTTTGGTCTTTGGTTTCATTGTATCAGTGGCGGATGCTGGTCTGTCAAGGAGGGGAAGCTCAATTTCGGCCTATATCATAAAGTGTGTCCCTTTATTTATACGTGAATTCTACTCTCCGTTCCTTTTCAAAAAAATGAAAAGGGTGCCTTCACCATAAGATCGGTGATTGGCTCATTTCGCTGTCAATCAAAAAGAGATTCAGCCTCAAACAGTTAATCCAATCATCATGCAGAAAAGCTGAGCTTCCGGGCCAGCCTATAAACGCCCACTGTCCGTAGACTCCCAGAGACACTGAGTGTCCAATGGGCGGGACAAAACCAGCATTTATCCAATGACCCGTCTTGTTTCAATGCATTGGGACAACCTACACTGAACTCTCTAGACGCCCAGCGTTCGCCCGGTCGACGCTCAGCGTCCACACATTTTAAGGCACAGTGAAGCTGCGGGAATGAATGAGAAGAGAGTCGCGTCGTAACCAATAATAAGAAGCTGATTCGGAACAAAAGTGGAGCGCGTTGTCGCGCATATTTAGTCAACGACATGTCCACACAATTGTACATCCACACATATATTTGATCACTTACTTTTCGACATTTTAGGGGAAGCTGAGCTTCCCTTGCAGTCTTCGAGCAATCGCCTCTGCATTGTATACATAGTTCAGTATTGGTTAATAACTAAAAAAATAAAGCTGACTATCAAGTACCAAGAACAACTTTATTGTCAAATGTGTTGTATGTGAAACATACAGCACATTTGAAATTTTGTCCCTCTCACATTTTTTTTGCTTTTTATTTTTATTTTTTTAATAAATCCTACTCCACGGATTTCACTTATCACGGGTTCTTTTTGGAACGTAACCCCCGCGATAAACGAGGGATTACTGTAGTCTAAAATGTATGTGCATCCAGATGATTTTGTTTCGTGCAAACACTTGACAAAATAAAAAGTTAAACACACCGCTTTTTCAGTGTGTCTCTTTAGCCATCTAAAAGAAGAGCATTTGATTGTTCTGCCTGTTAATATAGTGTATGTGGTTGGCATGGATAAATGAATAAAAACTTATTTTTTAATTAAAAAAACAATATTTTTCAAAAAAAAGTACTTTGAAAGTGGATAATTTCCCGTGGCACATGAATGTGCCATGGTACACTGGTTGACGATCACTGGACTACACTTGTACATGGGTCAAGAAGATCTTATTTTGTGCAACCACCTGACAAAATAAAATCGAGTAAATTCAGCACGCCATTTTTTTTCTTGCATTACACATTGTACATTGAATTGAATTCTAACTTAAAACACTCTTCATTTTCCCCAATGTATCCACACTCTGTGGCACTTTGATCTGACATAATTCTCATGTGATTCCCACCTTAGTCAAGAGTAAAAAATAACACCTAAAAATGTATTGTCATATGCTTTGTCCAGGCATATAGTGTCTATTTTCAATTCCCAGACAGTTTATCGACAAAATAAACTACTTGAATTCCAGAAAAGAAAAACTCATTGAACATTATGCTTGATTCTTTTTTTTTCATTGCTCAAAGATCTCCAGTGAATCCTGTTCAAATGGTTAAACGGACAAAACGGAAAAAGTCAGCATTAAAGTGATTCACGATATTGACTGATCTCTTTAGAAGTCTGATTAATTATTATTAATACATATTTTTGTCGCACTGTACGTAATAACAATGGACCTACAGTATTTCCACATGTGCATTACATAATACTGTATTTGTATCTATCTATCTACGTGCGTGTGTGTGTGCGTGTGTGTGTGTTTAAATGTCGGGATGCAGAAAGTAGCCGAATTTAAGAGATGACAAAGGCCCCTGCACCGCTGACCATCTGTGGGTTGCAGAACAGGGCTCTCTGGCATGATGAGTTGTTGGACCTCCATGGGAACAGCTCTGTTTGAGTCATTATGTTCCTGTTTAATGCCTATTCACACACTTAATAACTGATTGCGAACGTGGAGGACTTTGTTTGTCCGTACCTTTCACACAGGGTGGGAGGCAAAATACTTTTATTATTGCGTTCGTGTGGGCCTCCATCGTCACACGACCGCGCCGCGATTCCCTGCGCGACAATCCGCTGCCATTTTTAACAACTCAACCTGTCGAGGGTATGATTGGAATATAATTGTTTGTGACTCATGACAAACTGGCTTTTCAGAATTATTGCTATATTAAGTAGAGAGAGAGAAATTACTGACAGCACTACAGTAGAACTCAGTGAAGAGCAGACCAGATCACTCGGAAATATCGAAAACAAAAAAAAATGTTGACGTGAAAGGTTAGACTGTGCCACTGGAGCCCATGGATCTCACAGCCCCGTTTGACAGTAAACTGAAAAGTTAACATTCTGTCTATAATGAATTTAATAACTCCATTATTCTTCATGAAGGATTAACACCTTTAAAAATGCATTTTGTCACTTGCTGTCGACTGAAATTGACATCATACTCAGGGGTTAGGTAACAAATAATCACGCTTCATGTGTCAAAGGTGTTAATTACACATGAAAAATAATGACATTATCAAATTCGTTCCAGACAATATATATATATATATAGATATAGATATATATCTATATCTATATATATATATATACAGTATATATATTATATATTAATAATGGAGTTATTAAATTCATTATATTAAAAAAATATACTGTATATATGTATACATACTCTGTACATCCCTTCGTTATGTCATAGCTTTCTCTTGTTCATCTTCCTTAATGGTGCTTCTGGAGAAAACCTCATTGGCCTCTAATTAGGAGCCATTGATGTTTCTCTTTCAGATGTCCAGCCTTGTGAGTTGATGGAACAATCAGTGAGCCTGTCATGGTTGATTTTCAAAGCTCAGGAAATATGAAGTGGGGATTAGTGGGTAACAGCCAAAAAAAAAAAAAAAAAAAAAAAAAAGCCAACTGCTGTAACAAAAAGCGGGTTCGCTGTCTTTTGTCTCAGCAAAGAAAGCAATAGAAATAATATGATCATATTTTGCTTTGGGTTTAACCAATAGGACAAAATATTTGAAAAATCTTGGACTTTATGTAAACACTGCAAAAATGGTAAGCAGAAGGTACCTTGAATGTTCTCTGTAGGATTCAAATTAATGTAATTATAGTACTAGAATAATGCGGAAGCACAGAAAAAGTAAGTGTGACTTGAACAGAACATAATGTTTCTATAAGACACTCTTGTCAAAAAACCTTTTTTTCTGTTCTGATAAGATTATTCTTCACTTGCTGACATATTCTTTACAAACCAAAACATTTTGCTGCTAATGTCTTTGAAATCATTCAGACTCTCATTTCATTCTCATTGCTTTTGCTACATTGACCTTTAAACATTTGCTTGGACCAATGACATGAAGTCAGTGTACAGAGCGTCATCAAGTCCGATAAGATTTAAGTCAATACGGCTGTTTGCAGAGTCTGTGATATTACCCAGTTGTGTTCAGCAGAACACTCTGCTCAGCCAGGCAAAACTCACAAAATGCATTTAATGACGGCAAATCAGATATGCGCTTGATATTGTGCAGCCACTTGCGTGCCAAACCAGTCGTAGTCATTGCTGCAGTGACTTGTAATCACGCTGTCGACCAGAAGTCTCAGCAGCTGCAGATTCTCTCTGTTGCAATATCAGCGAGACACTGTGCGAGTCAATAGGATGTATCAGATCCAAATCCCAAAAGCGCTTTGCAAGCTGTACACCATATTGAACCTCTTTTGAGAGACGCTGTTGTCCATATGGGCCCTACAGTTCTAATTTTCGTAGCGTAAAACCACAAAGCATAAGCTTTGACTGGGTGAAAAAGTTTCAACATTTCCTGCAAAGAGACCGTATGAGACCAAATCATTTTCATACACAATAAAAAAGTGAGAATTAAGTATGTTGGGGTAATTTGGGGAGGAAATAAGTGAGGGATACTCTGTTAATGTCTGAAAAAAAACCTTGTATTTCTTTATTTGTTTTTTTTGCTCAGGCATTTTCGTGCCCAGGAACTATGTTGCACTTAGTTTTGGAACTTAAATCAAACAGGAAAAGTGCTTTTCCATGATCTTGTGGAATCTTGGTGTCAAGGAACTGTGTTGAAGTGAGTTGAGGTTCATTTAGCTTATTTTGGGGGGGGGGGGGGGCAATTGCCCACTGTATGTTAAATAAAGCGGTCTTCTGCTGTTTGCAGGGATGCAACCAAGCCTTGCCACAAATAGAAACGATCCATAAATACATTTTAACTGCTTCCATAAAAAGGGGTTTTAACTGCATGTCCTGTCTGGCAAAGCAATTATTGAGGAGGATCATAATGTGTCAACAGCACACATCTGACATGTTCACAACCACGAACCCATGTTACATAAACAGCTATTCTGGAGTTCTCTTATTTAACACAAAAGAACCATCTTCACATAAGGCTCATCGGTAGTATTAGCTAACCTAAATAACACTGATGTGACATCATAGACGGTAAAGCAAATGCGTACACTTGGACTTTACTGACATGTATCAAGACATTTACACACAATATCAAATGGTAGGGAATACATACAAATTGCATATAACTGCAAAGTAAATTCTCACAAGCTATTAGTAGCAGCATCTTGAGAGAGAGAAAAAAAATCATACTTTTAATCTTGACTAGATGAAGTGCATTCACGGATCTGACATTTCAAATGCAGAGGATAAGAAACTAAGAATGGAACAAAACAACTCCCAAATTCCACAAAATGGCAGCAAAGTAAGAGTGTTGCGGGTTCGTCTTGAGCACACAAAATGAATGAATATGCCGGGGGTCACTGTACTAAACGGTGCTCCATTTTTTTCATGTTTACCTTTCTTCTTCTGTGCTTCCGGTTTGCCGTGTTTCATTTGAGCAGCGCCGCCTTAATGAAGTATTGATCGATAAAGAGCTGAAAATAGCCGTGGAATTCGTTTCCACTTATGTTTCGAGATAACCGTGGACAATATAGTCAACCCCCCGTATATACTGGAAGACCCATGAATGGAAGTCCAGTGAGAAAATGTAACGTCCAATTACTGTATGATATGAACAAAAATATCACAATGGCAATGAAATCATTTGTAGCAAGCATTCAGGTGCTTCAGACTTATTACCAAAAATTGTGTGGGACATACAATATAGTCTGTGTTTGAAATACTGCACTGCACATTTTAATTGGAAGATGACTAACAGCGATGCAGGGGCAGCCCTTGGTATGACGCAGGTAGCGCATGTGCTTAAGTCTACCTCTGAGTCAAAAGGATTCTGCGTTGTTTCTCACTCCGCTCTGTATGGCATTTGCGTGTTCTGTCTGTGCTTGTTTGGGTTTTCTCAGGCTACATCCTCCCACGTTCCAAAGTGGTTTCAGAAAATAAATGAATGAACTAACTAAGTGTCCAAAAAAAAAGTCTGTCATCCACTGCTATCATGGCGTGATGATTATTCTTGTCCATTTGTCTCTCTGGTCAGCAGTCCCGCTTTTAATAGGGTTTGGTGTCATCATCTGAACTGAACTTATTCTGCAGCAGCACTTGTTGCCATGGAGACCCGGCCTAGGAAATGAGCCAAGATTTTAGATCAGCACAGTGTAAGCTTGTGTGTTTTCCAATAACGGATATGGCATAGGTCAGTTCATTGAAAATAGTGCTGAATTTGATTCAATTCTCTTTAACGGTACAGAGAGTTAAAATATAATACATAACAATTAAATACATCTAAATTGTTTAAAAAGCAACATTCCTGTAACTGACCACCAAGTGCAGAATCTATCATTCTGCACTCTTTAAGTACATGAGTAAATGTGATCCCAAACAAACTGTTCACATTTGTCTGTATTTTATCCATATTTTGTGTTTTCTCTTTGCAGCACTTTAGATGACGAGGGCACAAACCTAAGGCAGCAGAAGCTTGATCGGCAGGTAAATATTTTTTGGAACAATGGAGCAATCTTTCATCCGTTTTACCCAAGAAAAATCTCATGGCAGTGCGGAGTAGCTGAATCTCCGAGAGCCGAAGTGCGAATATGCGGTACCAACTGCAGCAAAGGAATCATATTTATAATTTCCCACCCCAAAAATAATTTTGAAAAAAAACCCACATTATTTTCTTTTATTAATTTCTTTCTTGTGTGACGATTAATCAATGGGCCGCTTAGAGTTGGCGCAGGCCACATGCAGCCTGCAGCCCGCCAGTTGCCTATCTCTGGCCGAGATAGATGAAAAACGATATTTGTAATTAATCAATAATAATTTTCAGACATAAGAAGTGAAACAGGATATTTTTTCCATGGCCTCCACTTATGATTTTTCACGGCACACAGGGGTGCTACAGGGGAATCACTGCAGTAGAGGAACATGTTGACATCATCCGATAAAACAGCTCTTTTATCTTGACATCACCTCCTGCAATGCCGGCGTGGGGCCTCAAAAGGTCAGCTCGTCTCTGGGGTGTTCCACTGACAGATGAAAGCTCCTTTTATACTCTCGGTGCTGAACAAAGTATATAAGACCTGTTAGGAAATCAGACGTACTACTTAGTATAATGTTCACCTGTGTTACATGGATTGGGAAGGGAGAAATTAATATTTTCCTCAAGTGAATTAAGAGTGTCAAGAGTTAAAACATTGTAGATATCAGACTGTACTACACTATATTATACACATGATAATTTATGTTGCTGTATAAGGTAAACTCTTCACTGTACAAGGTCTACATCCTTGTAATGCAAATTTTCCGCACAGTAGGAAACACCTAAAAGCATTCAAGTTTCTCAAAAGCCGACGGTGCGCCCTATAATCCGATGCGCCTTATATGTGGCGTAACAGTCTCTTTATATTCCCCATTGAGTTGTTTACCTGTTAGTGTTCCTATGCCATCGAGAGGCGATTATTAGCAGGAACCAATTGTAACCTAAAAGGGCTCTGCCTGAGACTAATTGACATGTGCAGTCTCCAACACACACTCAAACAGACAACTACTTGGTGAGCTCTGCGCAGACATTATGAAACAAAGATAATACCAAAAGCATAGTTACCTACTAACTAAATGAAGGAAGAAGGGGACAAGCAAGACTTCTAAGGATGTTTAGCCCCTTGTGCATGTGAGCCCACGAGGTTTGTGTGCCAGACATTTTTGAAGGGGTATGTATACTTTTTTTAGATGCATTTTTATTTGTCCCCTGCTGTGTTGTGCAGTCAAAACAATATAAATGTTCCTCTCCTCTTTTATAATCCTTAACTCACGCAAGCCGCATGGGTTAACATGCTCAGTGATTAAGACGCTCCATGATTTGGCTAAATGGTTCACTTCATTCCTCTAGTTTTAAAGGCTTTTAACTTGCTCACAATCAGCTGTATAATAGATTTTAAAATTCTGCAAGTGGTCTATAAATCACTGAACAGTTAGGTCCAGAATACATTGCTTGAATATAAATCCAGTGGGGCCCTGTGATCTGCAGACTTGTATTTCTGAAGTGGAGCCCAAAGTCCAAAGTAAACATGGTGAAGCTGCATTTAGCTGTTATGCTGCAATGGAATAAACCACCAACAAAAGTGAAGTCAGCCCCGAGTTCTAAATGCTTTTAAATCCGGGTTAAAACCATGGCTCCCCCCGCCCCATACTTTTGATTAAGGTCTTCTAAACATTTTTAAATCATGTTTTCTTGCAGTGATGTATTATTTTATATTTATAGTTATTTTAGAAAACTACATATTTATTTAAGAAAATTTGTCCCTCAATGGAGAAATTTGCAATCTACAGCAGCAAAATTAAAAGGGGGAAGTAGAAAAGAAAAACAAAGTATTGCATGCACAAAATAATGTTCAAGAAAAATGAACTGTACACAGTACAGAATGCAATATAAAATATAAATATAGATACAAGCATATATGCAACTGCGTTATTTACAATGGCTGAATGGGGTGAGTCCAGGTTTTCACGTGTGTTGGTTCAGCAACCTGACAGCAGTCGGTAGGAACGAGCGGCGGTACCTCTCCTTCTTGCAGGTGCCCAGTGCTGTCAGGGCGGGCTGGAGAGGGTGGGAGGGACTGTCCATCATAGCTTCCAGTTTAGCTATCATCCTCCTGTTGCCCAACTCCTCCAGAGTGTCCAGGGAGCAGCCCAGAACAGAACTGGCCCTCCTGACCAGTCGCTCCAGTCTCTCTCTGTCCCGGGCTGAGATGGTGCCTGACCAGCAGACAATGCCATAATGGATGGCCGAAGTCACCACAGAGTCATAGAAGGTCTTAAGGAGTGACCCCTGAACCCCAAAAGACCTCAGTTTCCTGAGTAGGAAGAGCCTTTCCTGATCAGGGCGTCCGTGTTGGTCGACCAGTCAAGGTTATTGTTGAGAAGAACACCCAGGTACTTGTAGGTGGTCACCCTCTCTATGTCCATACCCTGGATTTTCATCGGTGCAGGCGAGGACTGTTTCCTGCAGAAATCCGCAACCAACTCCTTACTTTTCTTGGTGTTGATCTGGAGGTGATTCTGCAGGCACCAGTCCACGAAGTCCTCCGTCAGTCCCTTGTACTCCCGATCATCTCCTTCTGTAATGAGGCCGACAATCGCAGAGTCGTCAGAGAACTTCTGAAGGAACTTTACTATTAAATGCTTTCTGTTAATGTGTTGAAATGTTGTCAGTGTACGTTCGTTGAGTAATTTTTGTTAGTTACTTTTGTTTTCTCTGTTTTGATTCTGATTGTCGTTAATGGTTGTGTTTGTGAATCCTTGGAGGCGTTGTGTGACGCACATTGAGTTGCCTTGTGTTTGAAATGTGTTAGATGAATAAAGCTGCCGCACCATCCCTTCAGTGTGTCATTCACACTTTATTTAGCACAGGAAGTAAATGTAGCCTCTCTTAAATTAAGGACACACAGCCAACCTGACAATGATGACATGCTTGCATCTCATGCTCTTCCCCGAGCCCTCCATTAGTAGAAGCTTTGAATATTTGATGAACTCGAGCTGGAAGATGTGCATGAAAGTGACAGTCCAGATGAATTGCTCTCTCCAAGCTCACGTGAAAGCGGTTTGGCGCAATGTGTCATACATCTAAAAATGTATTCCTTCATCTTGTTAATCTCCATTGATCTCCATATCTGTCCTCATATCGCTTCGTGTGTCCACCGTGTACAGCGAGTGCTCCTTGAGCAAAAGCAAAAGAAGAAGCGTCAAGAACCCCTGATGGTCCAGTCCAATGTAGATGGACGGTCTCGCAACCGTCGCACCAAACAGAGTGAGGAGCAGGCTCCTTTGGTGGAATCCTACCTCAGCAGTAACAGCAGCACCATCTATCACGGTTAGTTGGACCCCTTCACGCTGTCTGATAAATGGGAATGGTCGGGCCCCATGTGTGTACTTTCTAGTACAATCTATACTAATGGACTCCATTGAGCTAACTTTTGCTCCTATGACTAATTTATGCGGACCAAAAATAATATGGTACATTTTTCATAGTTTTGAGTGTGGTGAAAAGCAAGAGTATACAGCACAGTACCTTCTGCCATTTGTTGTTTAGCAATGCTATAATGACCATATACAACAAATCCAGTGTTTCCTTGCATATTTGCGATTCAGATTATTTAAGATTTTGGAACCTGCCCTCCGTTATCCACCTATTTGCAGCCCCATCAAAAGTAAATAAAAGTACAGTACAATGAAACCTCGGGTTTTCGTGATTACGTCGTTCCAGAAAGTCTGGCTAAAACCACATTGCATGAAATCCAAAACAGTATTTCCCAGAGGAATTAATGTAAATCCAATCCATCGGTTCCAGATACCCAAAAAACTATTTTGAAAGAAATACTAAAAGCTAACGTAATGGATGAATGAACATTTCACATCATTATACTGTAATGCCCTTCAATGTGGACAGAAGGATGCATGCAGTCGCTGATGCAATCTGTCATTTTTAATAAACAAAACAAGTTCATACACAACAACACATTCATAGGTGTTGCTGTTAGCCACAACTCACGCCCATGCGCTCCACACTCAGACGAACTGCCGGAGCCAATATTCCCCCAACTTGGCTCGTCCCCTCTCTATGACGTCACACAGATACAAGAAACAGATATTACAATACTTTAGAGATTCTTTATGGTGTACAGTGAAGAGTAGAGACTGGAATCATCTAAAACTTACTCTTGAAATCTGTAATGTTTCTCATCCTCTATCAAATGGTTGATGCTTGGAATTGTGTTGTATATACATGCATTTTATAAGAAGGGTTCAGCAGATTTTTTTTAACAATGCAAGACAATATACTTTCATGGTCTCCTCACCAATACTCAGGCAAGTAGGAGTAGCAGTGGCATAACACATCCTCTAAGTCAGGGCTTCAAAATAAAAAGGTCACCAGTAGAAAAAAGTTTCACCAGAGCTTCCTTGGCCTCATGGTGGCTCAAACTATTTTTTTATGTGTATTTAGTGTGACTGATAAATATGCAGGGTGGCACGGTGGTCAAATGGTTCCTGCATGGGTTTTCCCTGGGTAGTCCAATTTCCTCCCCCATTCCAAAAACATGCATGGAAGGTTAATTGAAGACTTGGTATTGTCCTGAGGTGTGATTATGAGTGTGAATGGTTATTTGTCTGTGCGCCCCGCAATTGGCTGGCAATCGGTTCGGTATGTGCCCCGCCTACTGCCCGACGACAGCTCGGATAGGTTCCAGCACGCAACCGCAACCCTCATGAGGATTAGCGGCTTGGATAATGGATGGAGGAATAATAAATAAGCCTCCATGTGGCTAAAGAAAGTGTGGTAAAACGGTTATATTGCATGCTTCCATTTTGAAGGTCTCACTTTTGATGAATGTGTCACAACACCGTTGTGCCCGACTGCTGCAGAGCAGAGCGGGAGGGTTCTTGCCTTGAATTGTTAATCAAGCTTCCATTGTGGAATATGCCTTACCATCTGTTGAACCCTTTTTACACAATTTAGGAAATTCTTTGGCTGAATGCATATCGACTGATTCTGGTCAATGAATGGCTGAGTGATGTGACTTTTTTTGTTGTTGTTTTTTAATGAAGTCCAACGAAATGTACAAAAATCGTGACACACTTAACAAACAACAACAAAAATGAAAACTTGGTCAGAAGAAAACCATGTTGCCACAATATTGCTTTGGCACCTTCTTGTGGACTCTGTCATTGTTGTCATTGTTGAACGGAGAGAAGCTGCTTCATTTAGACCAGGGATTGGCAACTCAAATGCTGGAGGGGCCCACAATTTAACATCAGTACTACCGAGGGGCCACATAGCATCATGCACTTTCAAACAAGACTTATGACAAAAATGTCATTAAATACAGACAAAATATGGAGATATGCTCAAAATACATGCTCTTAATATACTTCATTTTTCATAATACATTTCTCAAATCACGTATAAAAAATAGACTATCAAAACCCAACAACAAAGGGTTTGAAGCAAAAAAATAAATAAATAAAACAACAACAACACAAACTGATTCAACCAAGCGGCTCCCTCCATTCCCCAGTACAAATAGCTCTCTTGCTTCCTTGAAAGTTATCACAAAAATCAAGTTGAAATTTGAATATTATTGAGGTACTTTGTTCCGTGTTTCATTCCAAATCTGCACAAAATTATTAGGCCTAATGTCACGGTATAAGACAAGCACCTCCAAGTCATGCCTCCCATCTAATGGTCAATGGTGATATTCCAACTGAAATCATTTTTCCCTTTTTTTAACCTTTCAATTTCTAAAATATGATGTGTTTTCCAGATTTTTTCCCCTCCATTTACACCCCCTTTTTCATAGACAATGGACAGACTTACCTTTTTCACAGACTTACCTGTACAGGGTTTGTTTGCAAATGTATGTGAGCAAGCTGGTTCATGTAAGATAAATTAATGGGCGGTATCATTATGATTCTGCTCCAGTGATGCCAATGACTAAAACAGTGAAAATACGTTATCTGCCTGCAGCTGTTATCCAGCTGTTTAACAAAATGTAATTAAATCTTGTAAATCAGTTGTGGTAATCGGGATTGTAATGTAAATTTTTTTGTTCGATTTCTCTTTTTAGTTACTGAATTAAACGGGAGCATGGAAAAGGCCATTAAAACAACAAACAACGGCACTAGTGGCTCAAGTCTAACAAGACGAACAAACACGAGTACAAGTATTTTGTACTGATCAGATTAAATGGTACACACTTCAATAAAGTGTAAAACTGAAGGATTTTATTGCCTTATATTTTATTTTCTCAATGTGCTTTTCACTTTACTTCACTAAACTATTTTTCACAAACGAGACACAAAATGTTCTTTTGTGAATTTCTGCAAGGAAATTGCATGTGCCACCACACAGAAATCAAAGCATAAATCCAATTTCCACCTCTAAGGGCCACTGAGCTCAGGTTCATGTGCTGTCATTCTTCCTGTCAAGTCTGCAAAAAGTACATTGGCAAAATGTCACATTGCAGCTTTCTGTTCTGCAGAGAAAGGAAATAATTATCTGCACTGCGCAAAGTCAGAATCTTCTGACATCTATTCACTTTTTGTTAAATCTTTCATTTATTTGCATGCTCTTCTCTTTCAATTAATTTGAAGTAGATGCAGAAATGCATCTCAGTTGCTTCGCCATTCGGCACACATTGACAACATAACGAGCACTGTGAAATTTGGATTGCCTCTCATTGCATTGTGCAAATGTACCTAAGGCCAGTTAGTGTATGGCACATGTGTCAAACTCAATGCCCGGGGGCTAGATCCGGCCCGCCGCATCATGGTATGTGTCCCGCAAAAGCAAATCATGTGTGTCAACTTTTTGTTTATTGTTTATTGAACATATAAAAATATACAGTAATAAATTGACAGAAAGTGAGGGTTAAGTAAAATTGCTAAGACGGAAAAGAAAACAGTCATCATACAGCACAATCACATGATCCTTGCTGAAATCTGTATGCAATTATCACATTGTCATTGGATCAACTATTACAGTTGACTGATTTCAAAACCAGTCATCCATTAATGTGTTGTGTACAAGTCCTAATACGATGAGACGATTAAACATTTTTTGTGGTTTCAGTCGTAACAGCCCTCTGAGGGGAGATGCAACTCGAAAGTGGCCCGCGACAAAAATGAATTTGACACTCCTGGTGTATGGCTCATGTTCCGATTATATTTATTTCTTGCTGCCTGAGAGCTCTTTACGTGTCTTTGGCTACTTCATTGTTTAGGGCCAGAAGCCAAGCAGGAGGAGATGAAGGTGAAAGCGGACCCCCAGCCGCCTCGCTCGATGAAAAAGGGCAGAGCGTCAGCCAGCTCCACTCCTCAGACAGGCAGTGACAAGAAGGAGAGGAGAGGGAAGCACAAAGGTCAGCCCGATGACGAACCGCCAGTCCGACACAGAACCATCCACAAACACGTTGAAGTGACAGGCAGGGCCAAAGTCCAAGCAAGAGACTAATCGAACGGAACAGGAAAAGTGATATACAATACACAGTGGAACACTTCAACTTAAGTCAGTAAACAATTCAAAAGTCCCGTAAAAGACAGTCTTCAAATGTTAAAATTATTTCAAATGAAAGATGTCATAAACATCCTTGACGATTGTCCTCTAATTAGATGTATGTAATTTTACATTACCTAACTTGTGGCAGCTAGGAATGAATCTTTGAAACCGTTTTTATTATAACGTCCTGACAGTGTCATATGAAATGGTCTTAATAGTTACGTTAGTGAACACATCCTGTCAGGCAGTGACGTCTTGGCTGAATCCTGATACGTGATTGGATGAAAAAGGGTGAGTCGAAGGAGGTAGCATGGTAGGCCTGCCTGTGTGTGTGTGTGTGTGTGTGTGTGTGTGTGTCTACGGAACAGGACAGAAAGTTCCAGCAGACAGCCACTTGTCTTTGAAAAGCAAAACAAATGTCAATCTGTGTTGAAAATGTTAAATTTGGGCTGTAAACGGGAAAGACTTGTCAAGTCATGTGTTTCAAGTCAAGTCCCATGACTACCAAGTCCAAGTCAAGTTGAGCTCTCACAAGTTTTACACGCAAACCCGAAAATTGGTGACTGAAGTCTCACTCGAGTCAAGTCATGTGACTCAAGTCCCCCACCTCTGTTAATTGTGACCATGGGTATCAGAGCAAGGTAACAGCTCTGTTCAGCTGCACTTTGTTTTTGTGGCTCAGGAGGGATGGACAGCCTGGCCTGCCAGTCAGAGGACGGTCAGATCCAAATCTTAACAGTGGGCCACCTTTCATCAGAGGATGGCGACGGAGAGCCGGTCATGAGCTGCACTCCGTCACAGAGCAAGCAGGACCTACGGGTGACCATGCTCAAAAAAGGTGCAATTTGTTTCTGGTGTACATCAACAAAGCCTCATGACCAACAAACTTGTTGAACCAAAATGGAATCGAACGAGAAATGCGGTTTTGAAAATCGTCTTCCAGTGACTGACACCTTATTTATTTCCATTGTCTGCGAAGGAATATCAAGCAGTATGAATTTTGATGAGGAGGAAGATGATGACGATGAAATTAGTTCCACTTCATCACAGCTCAACAACAACACAAGACCAGGCTCCGCCACCAGCAAGAAGTCATGCAAGGTAAAAGTATGTTTTGAGATCATGAATTGTGGCATGCATTGATTTGCCATTTAATAAATAAATGTATGTATATACAGTGTATATATATATATAAGTATACATAAAAATCATGCATATATTCTTTCTTCTTATTCTTGCAGCTTAGTTGTGAGTCTTCTGTATTCCATTATCAAATCACCAAATCTACACGTGGTGTAATTCATTACTCACATACTCTTTGAAGAGGGGTCTCACCTTTGATGTTTCCTCCCCCTATAGGAGGTTGCCTCAGCGCCTACTCCACCAGTCACTGAACCGGCCGTTGATGTGGAAGACTTGGAAGAGTTTTCGTTGCGACCTGCACCACAGGGGGTCCGAGTGAAGTGCAGAATCACGAGGGACAAGAAAGGCATGGACAGAGGCATGTATCCCACCTACTATCTTCACTTGGAGCGAGAGGACGGCAAGAAGGTGAGGATGCAACATGAACACGTGGACTGTGCAGTGTTGACATGTTCTGAAAATTATTAATGTTAAAAAAAAAAGCATCTTACAATTGTACTTATTGTACTGTTTTGCCCCAGGTGTTTCTGTTAGCAGGCAGGAAGAGAAAAAAGAGTAAAACCTCCAATTACCTCATCTCCATTGACCCCACTGATCTGTCCCGAGGTGGAGAAAGCTTCATTGGTAAACTGAGGTAAATCTGGCATGTGTTGTTGTCATGTATCTTTTCAAGAGGGCAAGTAAAATTAAACAACTGAGAAAATGTGCACAAGTGTGCACATCCTCTTAAAAGTGGGATACGGCACTGTTTAGAATTAACCAATCACATTCAGACTCATGTGAATCAAAAGTTAGCAAACAGATTTTTCTGACTTGTATCTCGCTGTAGAGCTGAGGCCTGAAGGTTTTGTACTCACGTTGATTTCTATTTGGAACAATAATTCATAATTTTCTCCACCTCGACGGAGGCCCCAGGTACAGCTAACACATTTGATCATGCGTGGCTTTGTGATTGTGCCAAACAAACCTTTGGGAATTAGGGCCCAAAGGAATTGTTTTGTTTGGACCATCAACACCATACGTGCAGTCAGGAATGGTGGTGGCACAGCATCATATCCTTTGGGGCATAGTGGTTTTTCTTTAATTGGAATTGGTGCCTTAGAACATGGAGGTACCAATGACCAGCAGTGTAAGCATGGAGCTGTCAGTGTTCTACTAAAAAGCAAAATGTCAGGAAAAGGCTGGTAGGACCACAATTTTTTAGTTGGTTTTTTTTTTTAATGGTGGCAGATGAGCTTGAATCTGATGATCTCACTTGTTATTTCTACTCCCTCTCTCACATTTTTTCTACACATTAATAGTGTAAAAACTGGACATGATTTATCTTGGTTTCATTATTTTTATACAAAAATAATCTGGCATTTGAACGGTGTATGTACATTTTCATTCATCCACTGTTCATGATTCAATTAAAATAACAAAATCCAGGAGCGGTCCCACCATGATGTCATGATGCCATGATGTATTAAAGCCTTGTCCTATATGTTGATATGGAGTCACAAGCCATCCATCCATCCACCCATCCATCCAGTTTCCGGACCACTTATCCTCACATCCTATGTAGCATTTCATCAAGCAGCATTGTAGTCCTATTTCTTCATTTTTAGCAGACAATTAATCTTTGCAGGGTGCCGTTTCTCAATATCCATATGGCTGATGTCGGGTAAAATCCATGTCCAAAATCCTCACTTTTCAGGAGACCACAAAAAACGGCATGCTTGTTCAAAAATTAACATTGCATCGTCAAAGAAAGCAAGCCATTTTCAACACATTATATAATTTTTACAAATCGCACCCACGGATCCCAAAGAGCTTTGCTGGGCTGGACGCATGTTCATGAGACGCAATGCGCTTGCGTTACCTAGGCTGGGAAGTACCGTAGTTGAGGCATGCACGAGGGAAGTCGCGATTTACGCCTCTCTAGTTACAACGTAAAGAGCTTTGGCTGGCTTCCTGATTCACCCCTCAGTCAGTAATAACTGCCTCTGTGATGGTGAATATGCTACACTTCTGACAAGCACGGTTCTCACTAAGGGATGTTGGGTAAAGACGGAGAAGCCATGCTAATTGCTAAACTAACCCAAGATTGATGTGTAATTGTGAAACACTGGAATTTAATGCTTGGAAGCTCAAGTACACATTTCGCAGAAGTCTGGCTGAAACCGTGTTAAAGCGGAGATTATCCAGTTTTGGACGACAAAACAAACACCCACAAAATAAATAAATATAATATAATATCATAATTATTTGGAATTTTGGACTAAGTGTTATTGAGATAAAGATGCAGAAGTTGGTGATTTAATTAACAAACCAACTTAATTAACCTGAGAGCAAATATTGCAAATTCCAAATATCAAACCGTTTTTGTAGTACAAGTACATTAAAATTAAGACCAATTTTGCTGATTTTTTTTTGATAATTATACAGTATATTATTCCTATGTCATATACATGTGATTTTTTTTTCCAGCATAGTTCTTCACTGAAATCATTCTGCCTCATTGTGAAGTGTGCAGGATTAATTTTGAACATCCCATTCAGTTACCAACTATGGCTTGCTGCCCAATAAAGGGCTACATTTAAAATCACAAAAAAATATGAGTACCGGTAACCATTTTCTATTGATTAGATTGCTGCACAGGTAACTGACACGTAAAACATTGATCCACAATAGATTAAGGTCAAGGCCTGAACACAACTGTCCACATTGTCTGTCAGTCATAGCCCAACACTTCGCCATACAGAACTGAGTGCGACGACGTGTGGTCTCTTTTAACCTGAAATGATACGAGTCCCAGTGTGAGCTCATCTCTCTGACACAATTCTACCCTAGCGGCTTGATCATGCAGTTGAGTGTCATTCAGCAGTGAAACTCCTCGTCGACTTTCTGTCTTCCTTCGCCAGTGCTTTCTGTCCACCTCTCTGTCGGCAGCAGGTCATCCATTGCTTCGCGCTCACCCAAACCTTTTTGCTCTCCGTGGACGCCCTCCTCTCGAGCATGATGATTTACAGAGAGCTGTGAGCAAGACGACCACTTCATATTCATTGGCATGTTTCATCTTCTGGATTCTCAGAGCTTTTCCAAGATCCATCAAGCAGAGGGTATTTTTATTTACTTTTTTAAATCGAAGTCGGTGCTTCTATTTGATCTCTTATCGTCAAACCATCCTGACAAAGTAATGTCAAACCTCAACTCATCTTTGATGGTCCCGGTCCTGGATGCTCTTCTGTCTCCTGAGCACCACAACTTATGTCTTCCACGGAAGCGTGTCCCTCCTCAATTAGATCAGTATCTTTCATGCTCCGTGTGAGCTGATGGACACAATTAGGCATCGGTGAGACGTCATCCTGCAATCTTAAATCGTTCTCTCTCTCTTCTTCGACTGATTCCAAGTCGTCTCTTGACTTAGTTTCAGAATCAGGTGGCAGAGGATTTTCTTCGACGTCTAAGTCACTGCTGCTGTCCGAGCTGTTGTCTTCAACTCCGTGCCACCACTGGAAATATTTCTTGCCTTTTGTCTCAAACCGGTGTCCAACCTTATCATTCAAGTACATCCCTGAAGTTCCAGCGAGAAAATTCTTCTTTGCTTCTTGCCCGCCGGGGTCTTCAGTCTCTCTGGACCCTTCTCCTTCCTTAGCCAGGTCACTAGAGTTTTTAGCAAGTTCATGGATACTTTTAAGTGATTCAATATCTTCTGAATCCATTTGATCTGTTGACCTTCCCTCTGATCTACCAAGTAGAGGTTCTTCATCATTATCTAAATCCGAACTGCTGTCAGAAGTGTTGTCAAACTCGTGCCACCACCTAGAACGCTTCCTCATTTTTATTTCTTCTTCCTGTTCGGCGTCATCCCGAGATCGCTTTCTCGATGGTCCTGGCTGAGGTTCTTCTTCTTCTTCTTCCTCGTCCTCTTCCTGGCTGACCACCATCTGAACCTCAGCTGCAAAATCACTGTCCGAATCATCTTCATTCTCTTCAATGATATGGTTAATGTGATCAGCGTGATTTTCAATTTGGACATTTACAATGTTTTCATTGACAAAGCCAATTTGGTTTTGTCTGAAGACTCTCATATGATGATTTATGATAATATGCAAGAGGAAGATAAATTCCATGTCATTATTGTCTCCATTCGGTGGTTGATCTTCTGTTGGAATGTGAATATGGTGGCCTGGAAGACAATTAAAGCCTGTGGGTGACAATGGACACCAAACGGAAATATAAATCCTGTTTATTAGGTACTTACGATTCGGACCATTGTGGTCTCCGTCCCCTTGTCCATCCATTTGGCTAAAATAACAAGAAATTGCAAGCACTAATTGACTAATGCATTTAAAGAAACGCTTTTGGCTGTCTCTAACACATTTGAGTATTTAAATGATTGTCATGCTTCAAGAGTTAACATTAATGGAAATACACGTGTTTACATTCTGTGGAGGATAACCAACAATAAAATGCTTGAATTTGAGGTCAGATAAGTCTGACTGATGCCTCGGAAGGAGGTTTTCGCACCATAGCAATGACAACGAATTTGGCTCCGCCCCCAAAATACTGTGATATCACATAATGTCATTCCCTTCCTTCATATAAACATTATGACATTTCATTTGAAACAAGATTGTCATGCTGTCACAGAACTGCTTTGTAGTCATTTATGCACAAGCGTTGCATAATCATAAACTTACCTCAGGCTGGAGGAACTTGTCTTTGCTAGTCACAAAGAATGCTAGTTACAAAGCCATCAGGAACTGCAGCTGGAAGTTCTTCTGATGGTTCTGCATTCTATTCTATTCACAATCATGCTTATCCAGATCAGTTGGGTTAAAGGTCATTCATTCCATTTTACGTTTCCACATTCTGCCCTTTTCAAAGCGGCGCGTCAAAGCCTCAGTCATGGCAACAGTCACTTCACCCCAACAGTGCATATAAATATACAGTCCTCTTTGTAGCCATTCAATCTGAATGCTTTGAATAAAGCACTTTGTGTCATCATGCGCAATGTCATCATCATGATGATGAATGTATTTCTTGTGTGATATTGCGCTGCTCTATGCATTACTGTACAAGGAATATGAATAAACATCCCTGCTATTGATGGTGCAAGCATTGAATGAAGTGACAAGCGTTACGGGGAATCTTAAGACTCTTGTTGATGGCGTGCAAAGGTCTTCAACACTTCAGATAAAATGAATTTCCCTTGCATTAAAAAAGCAGTAAGGAACGTACTTGTTGAAATGCATTGCAGGTCAAACCTCATGGGCACCAAGTTCACTGTATATGACAGTGGCCTGAACCCTATGAAGACCACCAGCAGCCTTGAAGACAGCAATATGCGCCAGGAGCTCGCGGCCATTTGCTATGTGAGTTCCGTTTGTCTTAACTTTTTATCCTTCCGAGGCACTGTGAGTTCCTTTCAGGTTCCATTTAGCTCGAGTATTTTATTTGAAAAGGTTCCACAATTACAATGGTATTCGGTAGAGAACAGAGCGATGCCAATGAAAATTGAACAAGTATTTTATAAGGTGCCTTGGGGTGTGTGAAACGTTGAATAGTAACTCAAATAGCAAGAATGCAGATCTTCAAAATGTGTCAGGTTCTTCTTCAACTTCTCCGACAGCTGTCCATTAAGAAGGGAAGATTGTTTTGCGTGTCTGCTGATGAACTAAGGGTACTATGTTAGCCACGGCAGCCCCGTTTTAGGCCACTGCGGCCAGAATTTGATGGTTGTAAGACAACACGGGGGCGCAAGATGGGCGAACGTCAGTCTGGTCATTATTGCAGTAGAGGCCAAGTGTGATTTTAAACCCTTTCAGGGACAGCGGTTACTACAGTGGACAGTTTATCATGTCAGGTTACAGAGTGCGTGAAAGGGTTAAAATGTTAAAAAATTTGCCGTGAAGAACCTAGTCGGCCGTGGTAAAACGGTGAATGTGACGAAGCCTGACAGTGCATAATCATGCATCTCAAAACTTGGAGGTAGTCCGTCGTGTGACGGCAAGCAATTACTGCTGGCGTCTCACGCTCGCCGCCTACATACTTAAAATGGTGAATGTGTGAGTGAGTGAGTGAGTGAGTGAGTGACAAAGACAATTATCTGACAATAAGGAGACTGCAGGGTGTATGTTAACACCATGTTTGAGAACAAGTGATGGATTAGTGAAGTGGTTATTGACAGAAAATGAAGGTTGTCACACATTTATTGGCCCAGCAAGGGAGCTTCATTTGACTTTATCCGGGCCATAAACATTGAATGATGAGAAAAGTAACGGGCAAAATCCCACAAACAGTACATTTCAGACAAATGAGACTATTGTGACCACTGGGACCACGGTGAAAATGTAGCCTAAGCAACAACAAGCCATTAAAACAATACTTCTGTCCTTTTCACCTGACAGAGGAAGTTATCAAGGTGTGTTGCAATGCCATACAAAGAAAGTCCTTTTAATTCACACTGATTTTAGATGATATGTTGTCATGATGCTTTCTACATTTTGATCTTTCAAACCAAGGAAACCAATGTCTTGGGATTCAAGGGACCTCGTAAAATGAGCGTTATCATCCCAGGAATGAATATGGACCATGAGAGAGTGTCAATTCGGCCACGAAATGTAAGTATTTCAGGAGCCATGCGGGCTGATCAGTTCAACGTCTAAAACATACATGTTGGCATATTGGGCAGACCGTTATGACTGACCTCCGTTGTTTTCTTTTTCTACTGTAGGACCATGAGTCATTGCTGGCAAGGTGGCAGAACAAGAACACAGAGAGTGTGATTGAACTTCATAACAAAACTCCGGTGTGGAATGATGATACACAATCGTATGTGCTCAACTTCCACGGCAGAGTCACTCAGGCCTCTGTCAAAAATTTCCAAATCATTCACGACAATGACCGTGAGTTTCATGTACCTCAGTAGTTAAAGAGTGATCATGTCAAACTTGGAAAAAAGCAAATAGGATCACGAACCATCGTGTTTTTGGTCACTCAAGTCAAATTTGAATTCACATCTCACTTCCAGAACCCGATCATTTCAAAGTGACGCAAAGGGACAAGTAACATATGACTGCCCTTAACAGTGGCGGCTGGTCAAGAGAGGGCACGGTGGTCACCACGTTACTTTCCTTGAAGACAGAAAATGGAATAAAAATACTTCAAATCAAGTCAAAACATTTGGAAATATATGTACAGTGAAACCTGTAGTTACCATCTTCATTGGTTTGGTGAGCACATTTCTACCTTGAAATGTTCATAAATCCAGGTACGGTAATATTTCTCATTGAAATAAACGCAAATGCAATTAATCTATTCTAGCCCCAAAGTAAAGTTATAAGGACCCCTTTTTAACTATTGTGTGGTCTAAAGTAAATATAAACTGGGATGACACATTTTTATTTTAAAGATTAATTCACTCCTTCATGACTGCCTCCTTCATGCTATTACCAGCGAGTTCTTTCTCATTTGCCTGTCTACTACATATCAAAACAACAACATATACAGTATGGAGCTTAGTTACAAAACGTGAAAAGAAGAACACAGATCTTTCTGCTCCCCGTATGACAAGCGCTTCAGATAACATACCTTGAGGCGGTTTCCCTTTTCCTCGTGGCATTCTGACTCTTTAGCGCTTTCTTGACATCTTCTGCATTCATTCAACACGGCTGTTTCTGGCACGAAAGCGGCATACTGTGTACACTTAGATGTATTGTATCTGTGATTAAATGAACGGATTTTATGTAGGTGGAACTTCCGCCTCATGACAAAATGCGGGGACTGCTATTTGACATGATTATTCCTTCCTTATTATTACATCTGGGGTAAAATAAAATCGTCTAACTTAGCTAAATCGACCACAAAAATTGGGTGACACAAACATTTCTGACTTGAAATGGAGGACGGGGCGATTACCAGAGTAATCGATGGAGTAATTGATGGGATAATCAATTCTAAAATTGATGAACTGGCCCACAGGCCCCTCATCGTCCTTGGGCACCAAGTAAGTGACCCCTGTGATAGAAAAGAACATCGAATACTGTACGGTCTTCTTCATTATTACAGTATGTGTTTTCCTGTTACGACTTTTAATGGCTCAGGGCCTTTTACACAAAAGTGCAAAGATTTCAGGTTCTTATTTCCTATCTTCATCCGTCATTTCAGCTGACTACATTGTGATGCAGTTTGGCCGTGTGGCAGAGGATGTCTTCACCATGGACTATAACTACCCAATGTGTGCCCTTCAAGCCTTTGCCATCGCCCTCTCCAGCTTTGACAGCAAGTTAGCCTGCGAATAGACGGCAGCCTAAATAAGGCCATCTCGTCCATGTATGGTCTCATCAAGGGCTGTTCATGTAACACTGCGGCTGGTCCAAACTCCAAAACCACCATTTCCCTGTATGTGTGTGGATGTGAGAGACTGTGTGTGTGTGTGTGGGTGTGGGGGGGAGGGGGGGGGATGTGGAGGGTGGGGGAGGTGGGGGGCATCAAGCACAAAGAGTTGCCCACTTTTAAGACAATGAAATCAATGTGTTTTGTAAACATTTTGAAGTTGAAGTGTGCCACTGTTCCTTTTATGTACAAGCTAGAGCAGCTTAACATTGTGACTGATGTGACTAATAATTGCATATTTGTACATTTTTGGAGTTGGCTACATTTTATGTACCTGTCACTAAAACAACCCAAGGTTAAAATAATTTAAAAAAAACATCCACAAGCATGAATACTTACACGGTTGCAAGATTAACATGCATGTCAAAGCTATTTATTTTGTTATTTATGTATTTATTACATGTTTTGTTCTCTGGACAGTTTTGGCTCTGCAGAGCTGCAAGCACATCACAGACAAAGCATCCACATAAAACGAATGGACCTGAGCAGGGCAAAGGCATGTTACACTGTGCTGTGTACCGTACAATATTGTGTCATTGGGTCACATATGTGAATGTATAGAATAATGGTGCACTTTAATTTAAAGCCAGTAGTGGACGAGATTGCTGTAAATGGGTTTTTGTGCCTTTGAACACTAACTGCAATGTGGCGCTTTGGCTGTAACGTGAGCTCTTTGCTGTTCTTGCCAACCTTACCTGCACTTGATGAGTTACGGTCATAAACTGTAGGCAGGTGCAAAGCTGGTTTTAATGAATCAAACAAAAAAAACATGACGAGAAGCCCAAATAGAAGAATCAATTCCATGATGATGTGGTTAGAGCTTATTTTCTCAAGGACATATTACATTTCCCTCAAATGTAACATTGTACTTGGTACAATGTCTGATGTCCCTTGGAAATATTACGGAGGACATGGATTTGACACAGCCTCAATGCTTGCATATTGCATCTATTTGTGTCTTTGGGATATTTTTATACTCCTCTGATGTGTCAGTCGGGTATGTTCCTCATCTAAAATGTAGTATGTTTATATGGAGAAGTTTCGTGCAGAAGCGCCTGACTGGGCGAGCTTACTTTCTCAACATTTTTGTACGTTATCATTGTCAAAAAAATATCATGATGAAGGCAAAGAACATTCTCTGATGCCACAATTGTTTCTGTGGATCATGAGGAACTCTTTATCAGATGTGCTATTCTTGTACTTAGTTGTGTTCCAACATTTTGGATTTCTATTTCAAAACTGTTGATACTTTGCTGTGAAGTCTGCTTTTTGGTACATGTTCGGAATCCCCCTGCTTCTCTCACTTTCGGTTTTTAGTGCTTGTGACGATGTACAGTGAATGCCGTATGTCTGACTTATGTGATGGTATAGGCACTCTTGGAAAATGACAACAAAGGTGAACGAATAAAACCTGAGTATGTTTATGTTTGTGCTCTTAAAATATGGAAAACGTTGCTCACAGCAAATCATTAAGCTATGTTTTAATAATAGAATTAGTTGAGTTAAGGTTCTATGTTCAACTCATTATGCTTTATTAGCATTTGGATTTTGGAATGCTACAGAACACCTTATGTTGTCAAAGTCATCTTTGAGGCAAGCCATATCGTAGTTTCCTTCAGAGGGCCGTTATGGCTGTGAACCCAAATAAATGTATGATTAGCTTATACTACATATACGCAACAAATTGATGGATAACTTGGAAATCAGAGACCAGTAAAAAAAAAAAACATTCAAATTGAATGACATTTATTTTAAAAGAGGGCTTGGGAACAAAACAATATCACAATGTTTTTAAAAGTGAAAGCAATTTAACAAATTTGTAATTTTAATTTGCTTTCATGGGCCACATAAAATGATGTGGCGGCCAGATCTAGCCCCCAGGCCTTGAGTCTGACACCCATACCGAAAGGTGACATGGTTGAAAAAAAACCTTTGTGAGATTTTGCAAATTATGACGTTCCATCACAAAAACTTGGCAAAATCCACCCCCCCGCCCCAAAAATGGAGGCTGGAGCCTTTTAGCCCTAACAACCTGTACCACATCCCAAGATTACCCAAAAGCCACTCTACATGTAAAACAAATATCGTACTGTATTAGTTGGAGGTAAATCTTGGTAATGGTAATGTCTTGTGCACAGGTCTTGCCATCTTCCCAAACCCAACCTCTTACTTCTAACCCAGGGGTGTCCAAAGTCAGTCCTCAAGGGCCACTGTCCTGCCTGTTTTCCAGCTCTCCCAGGAGCAACACACCTGATTCAAATAATCAGGATCGTTCTAATGCTGCTTCAGTGCTGGCTGATGAGCTGATTGTCTGAATCAGGTGCGTTGCAGCCGGTGGAGATGGAAAACAGGCAGGACAGTGGCCCTCCAGGCCAGGAGCTGGACATGCCTTTTCTCACCCAACCCTAAAATAACATACACATGTGGACACAATTGTTGGCACCCTTCTGATGCTGAAATTGGTCAAAGAGATAACTTGAATCCTCCGATTCTGACGTCATTTACAGAATGCCAAGGTGCCAGTTACCCAGTGCAATTCATTGTTGATTGTCCTGTTAACTGCTCTTTGCCATTGTTATCGGGTTATTCGGCGAAATGCCTCAGCGCTGCGTGGCGATGAACTGTTAACATTCAGGCAACTAACAATGCTGCCGATATCATGTGCGCCGTGGCCAATAGTGCAACAGAACTATCTGAGCAATGACAATGGAGGAAACCAACCCACTATAACGTGTGCGCTCAGTGCTTGCGGGAATACATGGACCAAGTAGGTAATCCCATTGTGTGCAATTTACAGCACGGCACAGTATCGAATTGCAAAGAATAATGCAAGGCTAATCACCGCAGCCTATATTTGTAGCAGACCGTTCTTCCACTCACGATGATTCTCATAACCACTCCATGTCCGGCCGTTCACTTCCGGGTTTGTCGCTTATCATGACAATCATCACGCTTATCTCACTTTGGAAAAACTATTACTTTGTCGAATTTACGAAATACAAATGATTTTTTCATGCTTTAATGTATTTTGTTTCATTACTTTATTTGTGACATAGAAATATTTCTTTTGGAATATCCTAAAATTACTTCTCAGTTGAGCTTTACATTTCTCAAAAATATATGCAGCTGTAGTTACAGGAACACCAAGCTGTCCGGAGATGCTCTTATAGGCTTTACCTTAAATTTGGTTGACTATAATTTTCTAATTTCCTGAGACAACTACAGTATCTTCTTTGCTTCCACTGATCCATATTTACTGTGGTACACACCATAACACTAAACAGCAATGTCTGGTTTCCATTGGTTCATTTTGGATTACTTTTTGTCTGATTCAAGTCATTTCTGTAACATCAGTTTTTTTCTTAAATGAGTACCAAACAATTTATAAAATTAATCTTAATTTCAATTGGTCAATACAGTAAGATACATACTTTTGTATCCATTTACAAATGAATAACAGCAAAGGGCTCAGACTAACTTGAAGGGAAATACTTTACGTCTCCCTCCTGTTTCGCATCCTCAGTCCACTGAACTCGTTGGGAAAGTCTCTGTGGACATTACTGTCACTCTCTGCAAAAACTAACATTGACAAATATTCAGTTTCTTCCTTCTCTGCCTCCTCCTCCTCAGTGTTGGGACATTCTGTACAACGAAACTGAAGTCTCTCCGCCTCTGTCACTGGATCTTCCTCATCAGCTTCCTCCTCCTCTTCTATCTCTGTACCATCATCTTCATCCACATCATCATCCTTCTCATTTTCTTCCTCCTCCTCCTCTTCCTTCTCCACCTCCTCTTCATAGGTATCTTCTTTTGGGTAGTGAAATACATTTCTGTGGTCATTAAAACTAATATGCTTCCTCCCTCTTTTTCGACCTTGTAGATCATTGTGTATTTGCAGACCTAATCTCTCACGCTGTGTATTTGTAGTTGCCTGGGAGGTAAGTGGAACCAGCAAAAGTTGTTTTTCAGCTTCTGCTTCCTCCTCCTCCCCATCCTCCTCTTCCTGCTCCTCCTCCTCTGCTATCTCCTCCTCCTCTTCCTCTTCTTCTTCCTCCTCCAGATCTTCGTAAACATCTTCCCCATCCTCACCTTCCTCCTCTTCGTCTTCATCCTCCTCTTGTACTGTGGATAGTTTCCTTGATCCAACCTCTTCCTCCTCTTGTTCCATTCGCTCTGCTAAGGCCTCCGCAGTGGGCTGGGTGACAGGCTCCTCCGAAGCCACACTCTCTAATTCACATTTGTAATCGGGTACTTTGTACTCACGGTAGGTCTCTTCTGGGTAGCCTGTACAAAAAAAAAAAAGAAGAACAAGCGGTCTGGGCACCTGTCTGTCATCGGCAGTCTGACATTATTTCAAGCTAAACGAAACTGTAATCTTCAGTCTGTCAGTCAGTCATGTTATTTTTAACAACGCTTCCATCATCGCTTCAATCCGTAAATTTCATTGCTCCGGCAGTGAATTTCACATCGCCTACAATATTTGGCAAACTATTGAACTGTTAAGTACAGCAGGGCCATACTGGGGGCTGACTGCTGCGTTTGAACTCCTAAGACGCCAAAATGTTTTACTTTAAAGTTTGATTTACCTTAACCAGAATCCCTTTTCGCATTGTTGCCAATGGTACAATTCTGGTGGATTAATGTCATGTTATTCCTCATAAATCCTTTTGAAAACCGAAACTAAGTTGCCAGGTCTATCAAATAATGTTTTTCCTTCAACTTCATCGACTTGTTCTTGCTGTTCTTGTCATGATTCTACTTTACCTTTGCCATGTTGCTCTGCCTACTCCTGCTTCTCTGCTCTCCTCTCTCTCTCTGCAGTGCTGGAGTGGTAGGAGGCGGGGCCGAACTCAGAGGCGGAGCCTCACACCCACACCTGTGCCACATCAGCTTGAATAGGTGGCAGCCTATTTAACCAGCTTCTCCTATTGTTTTGTTCCAGAAGATCCTTGATGTTCACACTGTGTCTTGCCACACTGCTGTTTTTCCTACTGCCATGTGATCTAGTTTATCTTGTTGTCATGAACATGTCTCTGAAGAAGATTATTTCCAGTTGCTACTTTGTTTCTTGATTATCTGATAGTTTTGGTTTTAGTGTATTCATTTGGTGTTGTAACTTTGGACGACTATCTCTGCTTCTTCTTTTCACGGCTCATAAGGTCTTCTCCTTCTTTTTCTTCTTGTCTTTATTACCGCCACCCTCTGAAATGGGATGTGGGGCTGCAGAATACTCCTAAGCTCCTAATGCAACTATTTTCAAAATAAAAATATAAATTAAAATCTTAATTCAGAAGAATTTGTCTGCAAAAAGTGTCTCTCGTATTCAAAGCTACTTTCAGACCTCTCGGCTCATCAATTAGTTGTCTTGCCTGACCATCATGAACACCTTATTCTAAATCATGCTCTATTGTCTCTTTGGTGCATACTGCCACCAGATGACCAGGTACATATGCAGTCTACTCAAGCTTGCTGTATTCACCCATGCGAACAAACACTTGGCAGACAGGTGAGGCGTGTTTCCGTCAGTTATCAACGAAATGGGTGTCCATCAGTGACGGACTGATGGACCTGCAGTCAGTCTGACAGAATACACCTCTAGAAATTAACGTTCTTGGAATGACGAAGGAAATGTGACCATTAGAACAGATTTGTTGCCCTAAGGAGACACAACAGAATCTTAGCTGAATAGGCACTTTGGTGACAAAAGGAAATATAAAAACTGCTTTCGTTTGGGAAGAAAGCAAAGTTAGTGACGGGTGGGTTGTGAAAAGGCAGGGGAAGTATACCTTCCCAGTCTGGACTGTAAGGAACTTCCTCTGCCTCCATCTCTGGGGAGGCACCCTCCACGCGGCCCTCTTGCATTAGATTTGCGATCTGCTTCAGCTGCCTGAGGAGTTTCTCTTCCTTCTTTGTTGGAGTCGACTTACTTTTCCTGCGTCTTCCACTGTGGGGCGGCAGAGAAACAAAGGAGAGTCATCACCCTGAGTCTCTTGACTTTCAATGTCGTCAGGTGGCAGCAAAGCTTTTAATGCTGCCTGCTGTAAAACTGCTGTTTTCTTTCATACAGTAATTTGTTCCAGCATGAATTTATTTTTGTGGAGTGTGAGTATATTATCAAACTAACCTCCCAGAAGCACAAGTATTTCCTGAGACAATCCTCGCCATGTTCCTTTCTGACTGAAGTAGTTGCTCCTGTAGTCTGACAAGCTCATCGTCAACACAGCCACTTACTATGACGCACAGAAATGTCATGACAATCAGGGAAACTGCAAGAATTACTAAAAGGTTTTCACATATAAATTTCAATTGACCTTTTCTAAACTTTTTAATGCACATGTGCAACTGTTAGATGCTCCACACCTTTCTGCACAAGACATGTGGATTCAAACGTTTACAGAAGGTCTAAAGGGATACTTATCATATGAACACCACTTGCAGCATTAAAAAGTTCGTATTTTGTCTCTGAATGATTTGATAACCATTAATCCCCATGTACATTTAGTAACTTTAAAAAAATAATAGGTGGCCGCCATGTTCAATAAACACGCCACTAGACAACCGTCACGTGTGTATCAACTTTGGAATAGACTGCACAATGATATACGCACACAGCGTTAATCGTGAAAAAAAATGAAGCCAACTGACTTTAGAACATTTATATTTCCAGCGAAAAACTCAGAGGTTATGACACTTACCAATATTCCTCTCCATGCTCATAGTTGTACTGTAATGCCTTGATTTTGTAGTATTCTTGTCCTTGCAGGTCAACTGGCAACATGAATGATATAGTTTAGGCATGATTGCTGTGGAACAATAATAACAATGACAATAACATTAGTATGAATAATAATAATAATAATAATAATGATGGTCATAACCTTGTAGATTATATAGAGGATGTAAAGAAGAATTCCAAATCCATATATGGGTATGACTTGAGTCATCAAGTTGTATTTTTTACCACGTCCAATGCTTCTGGCTTTGGCAGTGGCCTCAGCGCTGTATGTCATGGAGTGGAACGGATCTGCATCCCACTGTTGCGGGTCATCGGACAATGACACCGGATGCATCCCTGGCGGGCGGAATCCAGGGCCAACTACATAAGACATAATGGGCTCAATACTAGTAGACTTTAGTCATCAAAATGTACAAAAAGGAAATACAAACTGTAACGAAATGTTAACTGTGTGAGTTAATATCAAATAAAATATATATTTTTTATTTATTTTATATATATATATTTAAATATAAGTATGAGCTATTTATTTATTTCATACTTATTATACTGTCCATATACACATTTACCCCAACACTAGGACTGTTATGTTTTTGTTTCGGTTACATTTGGTTTTGTTCCCTCATGTGCCCTTTTTGTCTCCACCTGTTCTCGTCATCCATGTCCCTTGTGTTTAACCAATCAGCTCCCTCAACCCTTTGTGTCTTGTCCAGGTGTTTCTCGTTGTCTCGTCACTTTGCTTGTCCTGTGGGGTCCAGTCTTTGTTGGATCATTTTGAGTGTCTGTGTGCCCCTGTCATGTTTTGTTTCTGTCAAAGGTTTTCAGGACTTTAGGTACTTCAGTTAGTTTTTTTCCTTTGTACTCCTTATTTTTGTTAAATACATCTTGGTCAGTCCACCCTGCTTCTCCCTGCCTCCCTGCTTTTTTCGGGTCCTCCAACTACCATCATGCAAAACGTGACAGATTGACCCAACCAAGACTGGACCCCGCAGGACCAGAGGCCAGATCCCACTGCCACCCGTTCTTGTTCCGGCAACAAAAGTGTTGCAGTCGCCCTGTGTTCTTATTCCCGGCGACACAAGTGTTGCGGTCACCTTCCGTTCCTGTTCCTGGCGACGCAAGTGTTGCGGTCGCCCTCTGTCCCTGTTTCTAGTGGCGCAAGTATTGCGGTCGTCCTCGCCCTGTTCCCGGTGGTGCAAGTGTTGTGGTCGCCTTCCGTTCCTGTTCCCAGCGATGCAAGTGTTGCAGTCGCCCTCCATCCCTGTTTCCGGCGACGCAAGTGTTGCGGTCGTCCTCCGCCCTGTTTCCGGTGGCGCAAGTGTTGCGGCCGCCCTCCGCCCCTGTTTCCGGTGGCGTAAGTGTTGCAGCTGCCCTCTGTCCATGCTTAGGGCGGCAGAGGTGTTGCGGCCGCCTTCTGTCCCTGTTTCCAGCGGCGCTAGAAATCAACACCTGGCTGTTGTCGAGTGTTGCCCCTCCCACCCCCAACCCCCATGGCGTTTCCGACAAGCCACGCCCAGCTGACTCTCGTCTTGCCAAGCCTTTCGGTGACTTTGTGACATCTGGGATATCTCCCTTGAGGGAGGGGTACTGTTATGTTTTTGTTTAGGTTACATGTTGTGGTCGCCTTCCGTTTCTTTTCCGGCAACGCAAGTCTGCTTTTTTGGGGTCCTCCAACAACCATCATGCAAAATGTGACAAGTACACTTACACAATCAGGTCTCCCAAAGGTGATAACAATGCTCAACTTTCATTTCATGGAACGGATAATAAAACATTTGGTGACCATTAATATGAAGGAATTTTCTCCTGATATAAATTACATTTAATATCTTCAAAGTTTAGTTCATATCACAACAATATATACCGGTAGGTGGGTAAACTGCAGCTGTGTGAAAATGAAAATGATTAATTATATGACAGTATGTAGTTTTTCGACGTTTGGTGGAATCATACTGTAAACAACAATACTATGAAATATATCTCCGTATTTTTATGTACCTCATGTTTAATGTGCAATGGTTGCAGGGCAGGTGAATACTTATACATTTAATATAATTACCTTTCGTTCAGTTTAGCTTGTTGTGGGCTCAATTTTGCTTTTTGACAATTATTGCGGTCATATGAAAAATCTAATAAAAACATAATTTCTAGATATTAATAAGTTCATTTCATTGAGAGCACAATTAAGTATTTGAGGTTCCCACTACCCGTGACTTCAAGTTTGATGTCACTATGATCAGGTTCAACGCATACATTTGGATGATCAACAGTCACAAACCACACATTTTTCATAAGACATGTTTCATGAAAAGACAGTTCATTAAAGATAAAGGCTTTCCGAATGCTTGCATTAGAAAAAAAAGGGACGAATACCAATTTGGTGTTAGTTGTATATTCTTCTTCTTCTTATTATTATTATTTTACTACAGTATGATTTTACTGTTTTGGCCCACTAGACATCACACACACACACTTTTCCATAACATTGCATTTTTAGGAACCACGGTGATGCAATTAGACCAATACCAAGCACATCCTTGTCGAATGTAACAGCCAGCAGCAGCATCAACAATAACAACAAGACGAAAGGTGGATGGAAGATGACGTAATGAATCAGCTCACCCTGTGGTTGTCCCATCTCCTTTTTGGCTCTAGGTAAAAGCATCCTGGGCAAGAAAAGAGACACGCAGAGCACCGAGCATGATATCAAAGTAACCTTCTGACAGGTTGTAATGGACATGTCTAACTCGACAACAGCCAGGAGTTGATTTCTCTTGAACAGTAAATCCAGTGTTCTCTGCTGTCGACGCTCATCTGGTGATGTCCTGCTCAGATTAGAGCAGATTATATGAGCAGTCTTTATAGGCGGTGGAATATTATGAACTAATCCCCAGAGAGGGACACAACTGGCCATTTTCAACAGCATGTTGCTCATATGCACCCCGTTGGCTTTGATGGACAAAATGACCCCCCCCCCCCCCCCAAAAAGGACAGAAAGGTAAGATTTTAGAATTAGGCTGTGGGGGGGGGGGGGATCCCACAAAGCAAGTCTTGAATACTTTTGAATAATTATTTTTCCGTTTACATTGGTACCATTTATTGGTTACTTATATCTTCATATAGGTAATGGTTTACAAATGTTGAAATACCCAGTTGTCCACCATGGCACTTAAATGCAGGACATGGCCTGTACAGCATTCTAATACTGTACTGCATTGTAGTTCATGGGGTGTGTTGCTCTCACTTTACCAATAGGTGGCAGTGCAGGCTCATGTACAAACCAAATTCATTTTTGATGACAATGTTTTCAGATCGACAGTGACTCCCGAATATTGATTTCAGTTGGGTGGGGTAGCGGATCCGTTGGTGCGAGGCAAGAAGTACCATGGAGTACCCCCACAAAACAAAAACCAAGACAGTGGCTCAGCAAAAAAGTTTTAATTAAATCAGTGGCATATAAAATGACAAACAAATGACTCCAAACACTCGAAGCCAAATTCACAATGTATGAATAAAAAACATGAAATGTGATTTTAAAAAAAAATCCTAAATGATCAAAATTAACCAAGCCACCAAACCCTTCCTCCTCTTTGCCTTCATTTTCTTTTTTCCTTCTTTTCTTTTTCGTTTCTGTTAGCCTACTCTGTGTGATACATTTTTGTTCTGGGTGTATATTTCACAACAAGCCTGGTAGCAGACTCCATTAGGGAGATTCACAAATCCCAACATGTCATTGCAGTGTCAATGACGTTTTCTAGTCGTGGTCGATATACAGCATCAGCTAGGAAGGAGGCCCTTTGGTGGAGATTCAAGGTTGTTGTCGGGGTGTCCAAAGCAGGGCTGTTGGTGGCCATTTAAGGGATAGGCCTCACAGGGCCCCTTCAGCTAGGGGCCGAGGGCAATTGCTCGGGGGTCCTGCCCAGTTGTGGTGTCTCTGCTCGCACCAGAAGGTAAGGTTCAAATTTTTAAGCAAAACTGGATCATTTGCCGCAACACAGCAGATGATCTCACAACACAGAGCACTGCAGTGTTGGACTTGACTAGACTGTGTGTTGCTGAAAGGAAGTTTATACATTTGGACTGCCAAAAAAAACAACGTATGTGTATATTAGTCCAAGCAGATGCTAATGTAAAGTTATAATAATCCATGTAAGACTAGAATTAGTAATTAAAATAATTTCACTAGCATGTTTTTTTTTTTTCCAACCAGTTTAGGCATTTTTCCAGTGATGGACATTTTTAAAGGCATGTCAGCTCTGGTTAGGCCTTTCATTTAATGCCAAAGGCACAAAGGTCAAGTAGGTTGGACCTTGGGGACTTATTAGCAAAGACCAAGGTGGAGACGAAAACTCCCACGTGTATTTTTTCAAAGAATACTTATCAAGAATCGAAAGGTGTTGGGAATACAGATCAAGGGGACAAAACCTTCAGAAATATTTTTTACTGATATAGATCTGTCACTAGGTTGCTTCTCCCAAATGGATACATTTGTTACTTTTCACATGCCTCATAGATCTTCGTGGAAATGATCTTAATACTAAAATGATGATGTCTGATTTGAGGCATGCAGAAATTACATGATGATATATTAGTAGGCTCTCAGGATATAAGTACAAATATTCGAGTGCCCCTCAAAAATCGTCAGCGTTTCAATGTATTTTGTGTTTTAACCTAACTATGGAACATACCGTATTTTCCGCACTAAAAGCCTTCCATTTTCTTAAAAGCTCACAGCGCGCCTTAAAATCCGATGCCATTACGGTAATAAGTCAACCCCAAAATGGCTCCTTGCTAGAGACATGCTTACAATGCAGAGTTCAAACTTAAGGAGATCGGTTTCGCAGTTGAACACGGAAATAGAGCAGAGGCAAGAGAGTTCAATGTTAACGAGTCAATGTTATAACTTGCTGTTGGTTAAGTGAACTGTGTTACTGCTTTATTAAATAAGTTTTACTGACATCTGATCGTCGCTATATAAATCAGTCTGTCGTGTAGTGTAGTGTTCTGTTGGCATTTCCTTGAGCATAGCTCCATCTAGTGGATGCATTGTAGATTGTGTTTTATAAAGCGGTGCGTCCAATATATATAAAAAAAAAAAGACAAAATAGGCCATTCATTGAAGGTGCGCCTCATAATCCAGTGCGCCTTTTAGTGTGGAAAATACGGTAAATTGCGGAATGTAATTTCCACATGACTGTCAGATTTCACCATTTGGTTAAAAATAACGCTATGTTAAATTTGGGGAAGTTAAAGAAGGCAAAAGAAATCAAAAATCAAAAAACAGCAACAACCCACTTATCTCTATAATTAGCAGTAAGAGGAGCAGCAAATAACTAAACCATTCTCCAGTGTGATCAGTTTCTTTTTTATACATCCCGTATCAAGATCAATACTGTGCTACTCAAGGTGGGCTGCAGGGCTGGTTGTGACATCGACAGCTCATGATAGTAAAGCTTTCGTACCAGGAGGACACTCAATTCTATTGGCGTCTGATTTCTGCAGCGAAGCGGGATTTCATTTCACTCAAGCAATGCCTGCTGACCATTTTAATCTGGGACCATGAACTGGTGACCTTCATGTGACAGCTTCATTTGCTGACCACGAGGCGGACGGGCAGGCCAGGGCTCTACCGTCACTGATTTATAATCTGCTAAAAAATAAAAAATAAATAAAACAGCTATTGAAAGTTATCCACTTTCTTTTGATTTTCCATCAAAGCATGATTTTTGTTCCGAAGTATTAAGAAACAGAAGTGTGTAATGCTTTTAAACCACAGTTTAGATGAAAATGAACAGTGGTAAACATCATGTGTGATAAAAATCTGGCTAAAAGCCAAAGCCAAGTCACTAAATATACAGTATCTCACAAAAGTGAGAAGATCTCTTAAAGTTGTTGCTCAATATTTTAAAAGATCTTTTCATGGAACAATATTGAAGAAATGACATTTTGCTTCAACATAAAGGAGTCAACGTGCAGCTCGTAAAAGTGCAGAATAACTCAACGCCGCTATTAATGTCTAAACTGCTGGCAACAAAAAATGAACACAGCCCTAAAATGTCCACATTGTGGCCTCTGTGTCAATATTTTGTGTTGTCACCATTATTTCAGCGCACTGCCTTGATCCTCTTGGCCATGGTGTTCACCAGAGTCCGAAATTTAACACACCTGCTCCCCATTCACACCTGCGGCCATGAAACACGAGCGAGACTTATTAAACCCGGAAGGGAAAATGGCTAATTGAGTGCAATTTGAATTTTTTCACAAAAGGGGTGCACTCACTTTTGTTGCCAGCAGTTTAGACAAGAATGTCTGGGCGTTGATTGATTGTTTTTTTTTTTTTCCCTTTCAGGGATAGTATACAAGCTGTACACTAAGTACCTTACGTTGTAGCAAAGTGTTATTATGTCAGTGTTGTAACATAATGTTTACAAAAATGGGAGCGGTATTCTCCCTTTCGTGAGATATACCGTGAGTCACAGGTGTCAAACTCCGGTCTTGGCCACTTTCCTGCATGTTTTAGATGTTTCCCTCCTCCAATACACCCAATTTAAATGATCAGGATCGTTATCAGGCTCCTGCAGAGCTTGGTGATGAGCGAATCAGGATTGGTGCTTGACACTTGTACGGTGTGTGAGACTAATGCTTTTAAAATGTGTCTGTGCTATGATATTAGGTATTGGAATAAACTGCGTTGTGAAGTGTACAACTAGTGCGAGCTCTGACAACTCGACAGTTCCATGTTCTGGCTTGTCTCTTTATTTTTAGGCCACTGTTTAATTCTATTATAAGGCGATGCAATGTCAATGTGATTTAGTTTCAAGGTAAATTGACAATTTATACTGCGGTTGCATTCAGACAAAAATTCCGAAAAAGCAGCAATTGTGAGGAAAATTCAGTCACAGCTGGCATAGATGAATTATTATTATTGGCCATGCCATACTGTCGCTATAATCTTTTAATCCGACGAAACAAATATGCATTTGTGTACCCTCTCTGGGTGAATGGATTATAGATTATCGCTGCCAGGCAGCATAAGATGCCAACAGCGATTATTGCTCTATGTTGAATAAAGCATCTACCACTGTTGGGGAACATTTGGCACCAGGAACAATTCCAAAGTAAGTTGGTCATGCTGCAGCATTTGGCACAAACTTTTTTTGGTCCTATTTTAACGATAAAATGTTAGTATGGTAATTTCATTGTTGTAACAGTCGCCTCAATTGTTAACTGGCTCAAAAAGCACTTCCACTCTGCTCCTCTAATTGGACTTTTGTTGAAATAAGACTTTAGTCTTTCTCTTGAAAAGACCAAAGTACAAATCAAGCTGTGCCATTACTAAAATAAGGCACAACTATGAGAGGAAGCACAATAGTGCCTTGTGGCTTAAAATGTTGAGTGTTGAGTTTATCGAGATACAAGCTGTCATTCTGCAGATTTATTTATTTATTTTTTGCTTTGACTTGCAAACACAAACTTGCAGAGACATCATGTCCAGTCGGGTCCCTTGTGGGGTAAATGCAGGCGAGAACTGTTTTTTGATACAGGTGATCATGTCGATACAATTGATCATAACATACTGTTGAATAGTTTGGAAATTTGGGTGAAAGATATGACACGTGGGGTCCCTCAAGGGTTTGTCCTTGGACTTCTTCTGTTCAGTTTGTATAAAAGTAGAACCAAAACAATACAGCCCACCAGTGGATGTGAGGCTAATATTGCACATACCACACGTGACCCACCTTTGTTTAAGATATTTGGGCCAGTTGTGCCTGTAATATGGTAAACAATGGGTGATCCGGATGTGAGCCTCACGTGGCCCAAGTAGCTGAAGAAAGGAAAGTTCCAGAATTACCGTATTTCCCTGATTACATAAAACAGTTTTGTGTGAACAATCCATCCAAAGAAAATGGGTGGGTTGCATCGGGAAGGATCTCAAGTTGCTACTCCTCCTTCATACACACTGTTGATAATAAAATGAGTGTTATTTTTAATCACTGCTTTTCTGATAATTTTATTATTTTTTAAAAACTCTTGTTGGATCAAAATCTTGAAGCCACATGCTGGGTCAAATCATCCACCTAAAATGCTGGGTGCAAATAACCAAGCATTGGCTTGGTACCTTTTGCGACCAACACTGTGTTAGCTATTTAACACAATTGGGGATACTTTTGACACAGATGTTTTCAGAGTGTATGTTAATACTCTATTTTTAAGTACAATATTCTAGTGTGCTATTTCCCTTATTAAAACACATATGTACAATATTTGTTTTTTTTGGGGGGGGGGGCGTGGAACGGTTTAAAGTAATTTCCATTTATTGCAATGTGGATGGATGATTTCTGATCCAAGTGCTTTGTGTTACGCACGGTCACGGAAGGAAGGAATCTAAAGGGAGCAGTGTAACACATTGTGCTCGCTTTTGAATATGACCACATGCATAGTCACAGGATGTTGCCATATTTAGTTTGGTGCGTTTGATGCTTTCTCTTGTCTCACTGGTGCCGTTCTGCAGGTACGCTCCATGCACGCCGCACCCTGTGTTGCATATTGCTAATACCAGTTCTTGCCCTCAAGCTATTTACCATGCCTCTCTCCTATCAAGCCTTTAATTACTTAATTATTCTTCATCGGACTCAATTAAAACACATTAGATTGTGCTGCTTAAAAAAAAACAAAATCAACTATTGCTGCGACTAAACAAAACACATGAGTCAATTGCGGCCTACGTTCTATCGTCTGCTAGCAGTAAAAGGGATTGTGTTATTCTCAGGATCAAAGTCTGATTATTATGCTAAAAGCAAAATATAAGATTGACTTTTCGAAAGCACTCAAGCACCTCCAGGAGAGGAATGGATTCACATATGTGGCAATCAGCGCCGTCAGCACACCTTCCCCAAACAAAATGACATTTTAGGAAAAGAAATGGTTTTTGTTCCCTCTTCATGCAAGTGATTTGTTGTGCAATGTCACCTTACTCAACAGTAGCGGATCAGGTTTACATCATTACACACAGCCCCTCCTCTCCATGCCTCTATCTAAATCAGCCAATTTATTTCCAAATTGCATGTCGAGTGTTGGTGCAAGGGCTTATGGAGCTATATTAAATCAATATACTCCTTACGTATATATTTTGAGGAGCCTTTAATTTTTTTCCCCTCTTTTTGATGATATTGAGAGTCCTGAAGGACACGCTGTCACAAATATGAACCCTGTATATTGATGGGAAAAAGATGTTTGCAAAAAAAGTGAATGAGGTGGATTAATGGGAAAGAAATGCTTTATGGTGTCCAGACCTTGACAATTTTTTTTCTTTTTAAACTTGTATGCTTGCCTGTCAGCACTCTGTTGGTAATTTATGAGCATCAGCAGCATACAGCCTGTCACCAAGGGATGCCATTTAAATTTGTCTTGCATTTGTAGACGATCATGAAAAAAATGTCATCAACCAAAGTAATATTAGGGACATATTTTAGTGGCAAACTTAAATGGGAGTTCAAAGGAGACAAGGAAGCAAAACGACCAGCACAATATGCACACTGGCCACAGATTTAGGAACACCTGCATGACATACAGAAATGTGGTGCAACAAACTTTGCAAAGATGATGATTCACAGAGATATTGAAAATTTGGAGCCCTCTAATTACAAAAGTAAACTTATCAAACTAAGACCCCTCTGACATCAATAAACAGCCCAGTAATGAGCATATTATTCAATTAATACCTTTGGACAATTCCAATCAAAACTCAGCACAATTATCTTTGAGGATAGAGTTCTAAAACAAATTGTGTGGTCGTATCAGAATTTTTATGCAACTGATAATTTATTATATGTTCCTAAGCCATTATTAGTTGTCAGTCACTACACAAAAAGCAGCAGTGTGGCAAATGAACAATTCATAAAAGCTATTTAATGTCAGTCCCACTTGACATTTATTGTCAAACTAAACTGAAAGTTTACTGTCAAACTAAACATAAAACAAGGAGGATTACACTGTGTTCGTGTTAGTGTTAGCATCAACCCAGGTCAAATCATCAAATGCAGTCCAAATTGTATGACTGTATACACATGATTAGGGCCAGGTTTGTTGACCTTTTCCAATCATGTTTACCATTTGACAAAACTGACATTGTTTTCCATATGTTGTCGTTATTGTTGCCGTGGCAACTGAGCGAGCCAATGAAGAAATGGTGTGCTGGAAAGGCCTGCTGAGAGTAAATATGAGTGCGTGTGTGTCGTGAGTGTCCATGGAATATTGTGTAAAACCACCCCAAATATGATTAAGTCCGTTTTTACCATAGCCCTCGGTTTAATGTGTTCTTGCGTGTCTTTGACCCTTCTAAATTGGCCGAAACATGCGACACAAAAGACTTGGATTAATTTGTTCTTTTTGCTAAAGTCATTGTGCTCCATCTTCAAGCGCAGCATGTTTCCCCAGTGTGTTTGTGGCACCTTGAATGTCCTTAACCAGCGCTAACACAAGATAATGATGGTGCTCAACAAAAAAGAGAGATTGGTTTTGAATTATTAACAAGTTAACTTTGTAGTGGCGGCACTTTATCCCAGAGGACAAACATCCCCAAATGTTTGCAAAATATAATTAAGCCGAGGCATCTTTAAATGTCATTGCCGCCTGTGCCATGTTTCAAATTGTTCTGCATCAACAGAATTTAACGAGATGGCTAAGGAATCCATTTCCTGCAAGCATGTGATAAGCCGCACATACAGTGGAGCACTTTCATTGATTGCCAAAATAAAGCATTTTGTATGCAAATGTCGGAATGGAGTGGCTAAGCTGATTCAGCCTCATGGACACCAAATAATGGTCTTTACAATTAATACTTTTACATGCTGTCCATTGAAGAATTCGTCTTTCATTTAATGGCTCGAAAACATTTACACGTGTCTGGGAAGGAGGGTAAAATGCATTGCGTTCCAATGGATTAATAAGCGAGCCAACAAACAAATAAAGCCATGCATCTCTCCCTCCCCCGGAGTGCGGTCCCCTCGTTGTCATCTCATGCTCCTGCACATTTTGGATTAACAGATAATCTTTGAACATGAAGGAAGGTCTGCTAACCCTGAGGGGGTGCTGTGTTGTGAGTGAAAGGGAGCACAGGATTGGAGGCAGTGTTGCATTGTTTGGGCGTAATGTGCTTGTCTTGTGCTTGTAAACATGCGGCGCTTTTTGTTGAGCCGATACGACCTTAAATAGCCCCGCTCCAGGTTGTGTTGCCGTAATGAACAGATAAGGACAGAGGGTCAGGGATGGGCTGATTCCATTAGGGATCCAGGAAATATCCTGATTCATTAAGCCGCTGATGCTAACGAATTTCTTTCTTTCTTTCAAATGTGTTTCTTAAAAAACAAAAAAACAAAGAAAAAAACCTAATACTGACCGCCCTCCAGAGCACAATGATGCACATACTCAAGACACCCTCCTACTACCTTTGCATTCTGTGGAAAGTAGGGTTTGAACTGATTAGCCGACTAGTGATTAGATTAGCAAAACCGATCCGTGGCACAAAAAAAGGGGGACCACTGTATTAGGTTGAAAAAAAATATCAATGACCTCATAAATCAATCGCCTTTGACTCGACTTTCATCATGTTATAGTCACCTACAAAGAATCTTTAGTCAATCAACCCCGCGTGGACAGTGCTTACAATTGATGCATTGATAGCTGAAACTACATTTGTTATAGTGTTTGTAGTTTACAGTTGTGTAGAATTGCACTGGATCATACTGAGGGCAAAATCTTATATTTTGGTTGTTTTAAATGTGTTGTTAAAGGATACGTCTTGAAAATTATAATTACATTTTTCTTTAAACACATACTTGCATTCATATGAACTATGTGACTGGTTTGATTGGACGGCAATTTTTACACCACTGGAGTGCCTTCAAAGTTACATTACTGAAACATCTTTGACTAGTTAGATTAAGCTAAATTGGAAGTTATAAACACAATACAACTCAACTTTATTTAAATAGCACTTTAAAAGAAAAAACAACCCCAACTGCATCTGAAACAAAGTGATGCATACCATCGAAATAAAAATCAATAATAAATCCATGCAAACCGTATATTTCAGACTATAAGTCTCAGTTACATGGTAGTTTACACGTGCCCGCATTACCGGTTCCATAGTCGTTGGTGTGTTTGGAAATCGGCTTCTCGCATGCACTGCTTCATTTGTGTAGTTCAAATGGGACATTTGGTTGCTCAAAGCGCACCCAAAAAAGAGTGCCGGGGCCCAGTGCGTCAGGCAGTACAGATGGAAGAAAAGAGTTCATGCACGAGCTGCTGATTGATTTATAACATAGGCTGCATTTGGAAATTCATGGCAGGGAGCACACGCATTCTCAACAAACACACACTCTCAGTGGTGTAAGGGCATCAGAGTATTTTTCTAAACACATCTTATGTTGATGGCACCAATCGAGTTCCAGTTAAACAAAATTTTTGCTTCTCACTACGGAAAAGTTTTGATTGTTACCGTATTTTCACGACTATAAGGCGCCATTAAAAATCTTAAATTTTCTTGTGTCTTGTGTATGCGCTGAGTTCCAAAACCTGACTGAGAGCCGACACGCTGTTTATATAGAAAAAAGGCGGAAGTGACTGTGGACAAGCATGCTGTAAAGAAGTCGGCCAATCAGTGAAGGGTGGGTGTGTATATATACATATATGGAGAGAGAGAGAGAAAAGGCAGACGTGAGTGAGGACAGGCATGCGGGGAAGAAGTCCGCCAATGAGTGAAGGGTGGGCGTGTAAGTGGACGCTAAAGGGACGCCCCTAGCAGGTACCAACACCTGTATAGAGTGTGGCTATGTGCATTGTTGCAAAACAACTTCGGTTTTGGTTTCTAAGAACCCCCGAAAATAAATTCTACAAAGAGACACGCCTACGAAGCTCAGTTCAAACTTCAAGCCATCGGTTATGCTTTTCGCATGCGTGCCCATCTCACAGCAGCGGTGAAAAACCAAGTCAAGCAAATGAACTCTGAGCTTGCCGTTATTCCCGGAGGCTTGACTAAAGAACTCCAACCGCTGGACATCGGCATCAACCGGGCGTTCAAAGTAAAGTTGCGACCAGGCGTTCAAAGTAAAGTTGCGAACGGCATGGGAACAATGGATGATCGATGGCAAACACAACTTTACAAAGAGTGAGAGGCAGCGCTGGGCGAGTTACGCCACAATTTGCGAATGGATTGTGGCTGCTTGGACGAACGTGTCTGCTTGCACTGTTGTTCGAGTTTTTGGCAAGGCCGGCATCATTTCTGTGGAGCCACATGGCAATGAGAGTGACTCTGACAACGAGAGGGAACACGGCGTTTTTGACGGATTACCGGTACTTGCACAATTGTTCAATTCTAATACAGAGGATGAGGACTTTGATGGATTTCTGGGTGATGATTGATCGAAAATCGTGAGTACATTGTACGATGGCTAAATAAAATACAACGGAACTCAGTTTTGCTTCCGTTGCCTTTTTAAAAACGTGTTTTTAGCTTGTATCTGTATGTCTTGGCATGCTAGCGTATGTTTTACCACTTTAAAACTGCACCCAATAATACTGTGCGTTTTGTCTATGTGTAAAATACAGAAATAGCACCCATTAATGAGACTGCGCCCAACCATACGGTGCGCCGAATGGTCGTGAAAATACGGTAGTTTAAAATGGCTTACCTAAACTCGAATCCTGTCGCAAAACTAGCGAAACATTACACATTCATTGTGATGAACACTGCTTCTTCTTTTGCTTCCATTTCTACTTCTGCTCTCATGTGAGGTTTGGCAAATACCTTCTTTAACATCCTCAGCTTCTTTTTGTTGTTGTTGTTGTTGTTCTTCGTCTTCTGTAGTGCTACTCCACTACTTCTGGCCACCAGTGGTGATGCATCAAAATTATTCAGCAAAAGCTCCAATTTAATATGGATAAGTCACACCTAAGTATAAGTTGCAGGACCAGCCAAACTATAAAAACAAAGTGTGACTTAGCGTGCAAAAAATACTGTACATATATACATACATATATACATACTTACATACATGCATACACATATACATGCATACTACGTACTGCTAATGATGAACGAAATTAACATGAAGGCCAAATATAAACCCTTCGGGGACACCGAATGAGCTTGTTTGTATTTATAATACACATTTTCCAATATGAAATAATGGAAATAAAAAACATATATCGTCTGTTCTATAGAATGAAATGTAGTCAAGTAAGTAAATGAACATTGTTCACTATGATATAGTCAATTTTTTTTCTTCCCAATGCAGATGAGTGGGCATCAGTTATGCATGGATTTTTGCTCTTCGCGGGCCAGCCTGGTCCCTGTCACCAGCGACTAGCGGGGTCCACTGTACCGGTACATTAAAACAAATTCTAAAAGACATGCATAAATTGGAAATTAGTTTGCGAAACCCCAGTTTTAAATTGGATAGTTTCAGATTGCACATTGGGTCTGATCACCAAATTAAAGATAATTGTATTTATTCCGGAGCATTACGGTACTTTTATCCCTTTCCTTGATGAACTGTCATCTTATGCTGCACCTTTCACCCCTTCCAGGAACTCTCCAAATGTGAATCCATCTAGACTAGAGTGAATGGCAGCAACAAAATATGTTGACTGCAATGTGTTAAGTCAATGTGTGTAGCCTGTCCTACCGGAGATACATTTCTTATGTGTTCTACATACTTGGCCAATAAGGATGATTCGGATTCCGGAAGCTAAGTGGAAGACTTTGATGATGATGATGGGGCTGACCCTCTGATGAGATGAGTGTGAGGATTGGGATGAGGACAAAAATCCCCACTCTGCTGCCCAGGCTGGAATTTTGTGCTTGAGAAGTGTTTAACTTTGTGAAATCCCAATCGCCCCTCAGTGGGGAGTCTGGGCTGTTCCCATCGACCACAAGTTTCGACTCTCGAGACTGGGCCTGCGGAGGGGGCTTGTGTGTTTGTGTCTTGAGGAGTGGGTTGGGGATCAATAGGATAGCAGTTGGCCTGTTAGACAGAGGTAAAGCTACGCTAGCAGAGAGCGAGTGGGGTGAGATAGTGAGCACTGGAGCTATCTGAGCAGGAATTATCCATGACACCTGGGCTCTCAAGCAGCAACCTTTAAGCACATGATTTGGGATCAGCTCTTTTGCGGGATGGCGCATTCAGCACATTCAATTGCAGGCATTTTGCTCTGTTTGCTGTCGCCTCTGGGGGAAAAAAAAGCCTCTGTTATTTGTTTAGAAGGTCTGTCATTGTTCAATCCGAACGCTTACGTTGTTCCAGCTTGGTGAATTCAATTCGTTTTTGTTCCATCTTAAGTTTCACTTAGTTGTCAAAGAGACGTAGGAAATAAATCTCCTCTTAGTCATTGGGCCCGGCCCATGTGTTTTCCTGCACCACTGAGTTGAAAAATGTTCTTCCTTTCAGGTGATAACATATAATATAAAATAATCTCCTTTTGCAGGTGGAGGGGTGTCAATAAAATAAACACAGTGGAGAACAAATGCGCCATCTCTTATCTCTTTCCAATCGGCTGCTTCAAACAGACAAACAGAATCCATTTTGCCTGCTGAAATACAAGATGAGATGAACATGTTGGTTTACAAAAGGTTAGCAATTATTTATTGTAGATCTAATGAGTGATACTGGAGTTGGAGCATGTTGTTGGGGAATAACGATGTCACGGTTTATCTTCCAAACGGAGGCCCATTAATCCAGTGTTATGGAAAAATGCTGATAAAAACGCACTGAACATTTTGTAACAAGTGGCATCAATTTGCGCTTTGACAGTCAGGGAATATACATTCCTTTATAGATTGCTTTATTTACCCCCAAATCAAAGAGCGATTTAAGAGCTCAGCTTCGGTGCAAGATCCCAACAAAGGCTCAGGGAACACCCCACCCTTATGAATCAAGCTTGGCAAACTTTGACGCTGTCATTTCCTGCACAGTTGGGTCTGCATGAGTGATGCTCGATGAGAGGCTGATGCAAGAAGTCCATTAAAGTAGCGCCTTGTGGATCTTTAAGATGGATTTGAGGCAAATTCCAAAGACGTTTCGATACTTTTGACAACAGACACAATGTGGATATTTATCATCTTTGGTAGTTTATCTTAAAGAATCCTCGGGAGAAGAGCAATGTGGCAATAATCCATAGTGAGGAAAGAAATAATTACACTTTTTGAAAAAAACAAAACAAAAACGGGTTAACAAGTGAGCTTGATGACTTGATACTGTTTGTGTGAAGTGCTAATGGACAATGTCGATGAGCCACATGTGCTGAACTACTGAATAGTGGTTTACGTCACCTGCGTTCATGGTTGCCTTCATGCTATAAACATGGTGTTGATGCTTTATGAGCCAATGTAACATAAATGTTTTGCAGCCATAGTGGGATATATATATATATACAATTTGAATCACTTCACAGTTAAATTATCGGTGGAATTTATTCACGGCTCTGACCCCACGAAAAGTGAGAGTTTACTGTAGATCAGTCTTCCTCAACTGGCGGACCGCGATCCACGACCGGACCGCCGACCTCCTCTGTCCGGACCTCCTCTGTCCGGACCCTCGGCAAATTGTATAAAATAATAAATTATAAAGTGATTTTTACGTTATACATTTTCTATACTATAATCTGCGCATTACCGCGATTGCTTGTTAAAATTATCCGTTGTATTCTTTGCGTGCACCAACAGATGTATTGCAGTGGACCGCAGCAGCGCGACTGTGTGTGTATAATGTTTGACTAACTGGAGACCCTGGCTGAGCAGGGCATGTCGGCAATAACGATGCGCTGATTGGCTCCTCTGAACTTAAGGTGTGCCCATACATAAGCGTCAGCATATACGATGCGCTGATTGGCTCCTCTGAACTTAAGGTGTGTCCATACGTAAGCGTCAGCACTCGTCTATCCCAATACACACGCATTCAAAATGGATCATTGTGTCAGGAAACAGACTCATGCGCGACGCCACAGTGTTCTCACAGCTTCAGCCCAGGAGAGCCGCACACAGACAATTAGACAAGACGAATCGCGGGAGGTTTCGATTGTGTGCAGTTTTGCTCCCGTCTACCCGGGGATCTTTGCAGCTGTTTAACAGCAAAATAGCGCAACATGGTAAATGAACATCCCAATGGCGTCCTCAAATAGTATTTGCATGCCTCAGACATTGCATTCACCTTTAGCGGAAGAACAGCACTGCACATTCGTGTGCTCCCTTGTGTCAGTATTTAAAATGGTTCTTAACTCCTCTTCTGATATATTTTTCAGTGATTTCAGAGGGGATGTGAAAAGGGGAATTGTACAAATGAAAAGGATATTTTTGTTTTCATGTTTAGTATTTATTTTGGTAAAATGAGTATTTTGTTTTGCTTTTGTTAAATTAAGGGAAAAAAAGACAACTACTGTTTAACAAAGTTAAAGTAAAATTGTCTTATTTCCCTAAAACGGCTATTTCTATTATTAAGCAGGCACAATTTAACAAAATATAAGAGTTCCTGTGCCTCAACACAATACCTCTCATTATTTGCTGTGTACTGGCAAAGTGAATAATTGTTATTTTCACGCACCCCATTATTGGTTGGTTGTGAGGAGTGTTGATTTGTATAAGCTTGGCTTGACCATACTAAATTGGCATATAGCCCTGCTCCCCAATGACCGCCGTGCATGGGACCGGACCTTGGTCTTATTAAAAAAAAAGTGGACCGACAGCATTTCTAGTTGAGGACCACTGCTGTAGATGACTTGTATGACTGTATCAATACCCCCCCCCCCCCCCCCCTCCCCAAAATAACTAAACAAACAGCCATTAATGTCTCGGCCACCTGAAATAAAAGCACACTCCGACGTGAGAATGTCCAAATTGGGCCTGAAGTGTCAATATTTTGTGTGGCCAGTATTCTTTTCCAGCACTGCCTTAACCCTCTTGGGTATTACCAAAGCTTCACAGATTGCAACTGGAGTCATTTTCTGGTCATCTTCTGGTGGATGTTGAAGACCTTGTCCTCCGATGTGCACGTATGTGCAGTATGTCCTGTAAAAGCGCTGTATATATATCTTACTATATTTCAAGTTGTTATTTTTAAGTTTAAATTGAACGTTAGCAGAAGAGCATCATGGTGGATTGTCTTACCTTTTGTATTAACGCCACAAAGGGAAACAAGACCAGGATGACTTATGACAAAACACTGTCTTCTATTTGTTTTTGTACAAAGAAGCCAACTGACTCAAGAAGGCTTTGCTTGGACATCCTTCCATCGCACGTACTTGTTGAATAAAACATCTGTCTCGCAGCACAAGCTAAGAGCAACAAGAGGTTCGTTTGCAGAGATGAAACTGCAACCCCCCGCCCCCGCAGACACCCGAGAGAGTTTAGCCTTGATGCATTTAACACCGTCCCCCAAAACCTGCGTTGACAAGTTATCTGTGACCTGTGGTGAGAGCAGAAATAGCTGCGGTGAAAATCAATCTTTGCCTCTCCTCTCGCCTTGAATACCAGCAGAGCAAACAAACAGGCCTAAACAATACAATATATAGCACATATCAATTACACTAAATGCCTCAGTATCTATACCTCACTGTCCCAGGCACACAGCAGCTACAAGGCGCACATGCTGCTGTAAGACGATAATGGTGCTGCATTGTTCCTCACCATCTGGTGCACTGATAAGGCCTGCCTGTGCATACTTGATAATGAGAACAGGCAAAGGAGAAACTGAGTGTTAAATATTTCCTTGGCCCATGAAAAAGGTTCCATTAAGTCCACTGACCCCAATTGAATATTAATGAGCTAATTAACGGATTTATTGTTGTGCACAATTCCTGGAGGGCCAATTTTTTTTTCAAGTGCTATTTTTTTTTCTAATTATTTTCCATACTTTTATAATTGAATCTTTGTAGCTGCCAACATCCTGTTTGTGCCTTGGCAAAAAGAAAAAGAACACAAACATTTGGAATCTCCATTTTCTTGTAGCTTGATGTTCTACGGAATAGACATTATTTTGGACACCGAGGTGCACCATTTCTAAAATAGGGTGACAAAAGTGGACAATATTGCTCGTCTTCGTAAGGGAAATGCAAGCAAATGAAGCCGCGGAGTTGGATTACAAAAGTGCAATCGGGTGGGTTAGTGTAGGCTACATTGCATGCAGGGTTTGACAAAGGTTTAACTGGACGCAGACAGCTGGTGTTGACAGATAACATAATCAGCTGATTTAAAGGATGCACTGAAGCAGTCCTCAGTGGACAGCTGGGGAGTGCAGCCAGCCACCGCCAACCTTGCTGTGATACTTTGGTATACAGAGCATAAGATATGCGGCTGCAGAAGACAACACTCTAAAGAGTCGTCGCCAAACTCTTGTTCTGCTTTCACTCAGGAGGGAGGTATCAAAGCGTTTCTCGTTCATTTGCATTGATTTCCTCCAAATTTGCTTTCTTTTGTCTGAATTACAGATACATGTGACACGGTGAGAACGAGGTGTTGATTCAGTGATATTTGAGCAGGGATGGACAACCTTGATGATGACACGCTTTATCCATTTATCTAAGACTGTGAACATGCACCCCATAATGCCCCCACTGCGAAAGGAGAGTTATTGTTGTGAATCCAAACCCATCCGTATAATGCCATCATGCATTCAATATGCAGTTTGGATTTACGAGAGCATAATGTTTCTTTTCATTACTGAATAGACTCACATTAATGATTTATAATTCATTTCAGAACTGCACAAAATGTGTACAGGTTTTAAAATACACTTACTATGGCTCCAACTGATTATTTTAATCATCAATTTGTCTGCCGAATATTATGTCATTTAATCAATGGTTCTTTTTTTTCTATCAGAACGGCATTGTGTGAAACTGACAGTGGAGAAAATGCACTTAATTTGATTGAGATGCTGAAATTCTGAGGATTTGGACAATTTTAAATGAAAAACAATATATATATGAAAAATTGTCCAGATACGGAGGTGAAGTGTGAAGTGTGTTTACTTCAATTAATTAATCTGTATTTTAACTCCCAATTTATCCGAAGGTAGCCACCTTTATATTTAAAGACTATTTTACGTCATTTCCCCTCTATAAACAACCCACAAATACATGTGGTGCACCAAGAGGCGTGATAAGGGGATAAATGCAGGTATTTCTCCTGATTTGCTATTTATTACTTCCACTCTTGCAAGTGACCCCTATCATTGCTACAGATTTTGGTGCCAAGCTAGCATACGTTTTACCATGCAAGCCACCCAATAATACAATGTGTATTGTATATGTGTTAAATACAGAAATAGTTCCCGTAACTGAGACTGCTCCTGATACGGTACACAATATGGTCATGAAAATACGGTAATCTGGAACGAATTTTCTGCAACATTGACATCAATCACCCTGATGAATTAGTGAATGATCGTCATATATTTATACGTGGATGTCTTGGTGTGAGATTTCCCTCCTGTCGTGTTTTTTGATTGAGTCTCCCTCGAATGCACCATGAATTCTGATCACTGGAAGGACACTCAACCCTCACATCTTTAGATTAGCTACCTCGAGACGTAGAAGACATTTAGACCAGTGGGCAAATTCTTCCACACACGGAATCTGCCTTGGAGAAGTATTGAGTCACTGTGAACTTGCTGTATAGTTTGTTATAAACCCGGTAGCAGTGCATCTTCACTGAATGAGCACACTGTATGCCGCTCAGCAAACCAATGGGCCCCCCTGTTGCTTGTGCTTTGCCGCTTGCTCTGAAGTGAAATTGCTTGGTTGCTGTGTGTTCCTTGTTAATAGCAAGTCTTAGTGTGGGAAGCTCGACTGGTCAATGTTCAAAGACGATCGTTTGCTGTAATAGGAATCCCGTCATAAGCACCTTCAACCCACGACGCACGTTATCATACTTTATCATTGGGATTAAAATGATAAAAAGACATTATCCTGTCACGTGAGAAGTGGAATATGAACCCAGAAGCAGACAGGAGGCGAAAGTATTTATATGCAAAAATTCAAAGTAAAAAAACAGAGAGCAGGGCTGGACGCAGCACGGCATAGAAGGCTTAACGTTCTGACGATGTGTAACTGAGTAACTCAAGCTTACATCTACAACAACAAGCTGTGTGACTAAATAAAGAACCAAAGTAACAAGCAACATCAAGGGAACAAAGAGCAAAACTGTCACAGTCTCAACAGTACCGAAGTGGACCCATCCGGTGCCTGGCTTGTGAGGGAACTCACAGTAGAAGTCCCAGAAGATGGAAGGGCTGAGGATGAGGGCTCTAAAGACCCAGGAACGTTCCCCAGGGCTGCACCCAGCTAAATACTGAAAACCCCGACCACAGCGACGTACATCCAAAATCTTGCAGACAGTGTCGGCGGGGTGACCAGTGGCGGAGGAGGGGGCTAGAGGAGCGAGACATGAAAAGTGGGGTGGACTTGGAGGGAGGCCGGAAGCTTAAGACGGACGGCGGAAGGGTTAATGACCCTCTCAATTTCAAAAGGCCCAATGAACCTGGGGGCTAGCTTACGGGAATCAGTCTGGAGGAGAAGGTCACGGGCAGACAGCCAAACCATTTGCCCCAGGTGATTGTCCGGCATCATGCAGCTCCACCCCCTTGTGAGGACAAGACCCAGTTCTTTCATTCAAGCAAGCATGAGCACATAAGGACTTTCTAAATTAATGAAGACATTCAAATAAACAATGTTAGACCCAAGCAATTGCATTTGGCAAAGTAGTTGTTTAGGAAGTGGCCGCATAGGTTTATGTCATATGTTTGTTCGAAGTGGTCTGGGAACAGCGCATGGCTGCCCATGTCATTTTCCAACCCGATACTAAGTCTAACAACCGGAAGTATAGCTAAAACATACACACAACTAAGACAGGAGGCAATGTATGTCGAAATGGTCAGCTCATCTGTTTAGAGTAGAATTTGTAAGTGCACATTAGACACACAAGACCATTGCCTTCCGCTGGAAAGCATGGTCACTGAGAATGTATATTCTCAATTGTCTTAGCAACATGGGGATCATATCCTAAAATTAAAGCCGTTTTCCCCCCCCAGCGCAAGACTGGTAATTAGAATTATGGCTCCTCCAATTGACTCAACACATTCAGTTGATATAAAATGTCAACACAAAATTTAAATGTTTGTAATCTTAGTCTCTTCATTTCATATCACAAAAACCTGACATTTATTTAGGCATGTGTAATTTTTTTTGTCCAGTGTACATACAAAGCATAATGATAAAGAACAATGAATCAGATAAGCATTAATAATGTGTTATTAACATGAATCCATGACGTATTCTGTGATTTCCCAAGAAAACAGGTTTTCTGTATGTGCCTGTCAACCAGGAAAAGCTTACAATACATTGAAATACACGTGTGCTGTATTTTGAAATTATAATAAACCAATGTTCTATGCAGTGTTTAGCATTTTTTTGGATGGCAACAGTAGCACTTTTAACTCTCTTTTTCATGACACCCCCTAACTCTTGTTTAACTCTTTATCCGCATGAAAGCAAAAGCAATCTTAAAAGCATCAATTTCCCGTGATGAATTGGCCGGCATAACTTGGAGTAATGAACCCATTTCTCCGTTGTATGGAAATTTGGTCTCATTACAATAATTTTGCCTGATCCACTCGCCAGCCAATATTAAGCGCAAGGGCCTACAGACATCGGTTGCATTATTGTGCTATACATCACAAAGTGCATTAGGCTAATAAAAGCTGTCAACAATGAGGCCAGAAAGTTTGTTCGCGTGGTCTGCTGGGTTCATACATCTTTTCACAAAGACTGACTGCATGTGTCAACCAATTTTCTCCTTCGCCAATAGCCTACAGATAGAGGATGGATATTGGAGCTTTCTGTAATCGACGCTAATGCTGATGAAGATTTTAGTAGACAATTCTGTAATGCACAACGTGGAGTTGAACTATTTATGAAGTTGAACTGCACATCTTGATCTACTGAGCAGTTAGGCAAACCTTACGAGCAGAAAAGGCCGCGGTAACTGGAGATGGTAAACTAAATATATAGAAAGGGAATGAAATCAAATCAGCTCCAGACTCTGCAGTGTTGTGTTGTCATAACACAATGACGCCAATTTGAAAGGATGACGTTGAGTCTTTCCCCTTCCTGAGCTTCCGATATGATTCCAAACTAAGCTAAAACTTTGCATAAAACACAGCTTTTGATAGCATCATTTTTATTTTATTTTTTTAATGACCAATTTCAGACATGTGGGAAATATGGATCTCATTTTCCTGTAACTGACATCCCTTGATGGAGACAAAGAGCAAACCCATATGGCCGGCAAATGGATTGTGCTCCCTGTTCTGAAGAACAAATGCAGAACAGAGCTCACAGAGTGTAAGGTAATCGTTTAGCAGACTGCACGTCCAAGTGAATGTGTGGCGCTGAGAGCCTTCTTTTTCACTGAGCTTCGAGGCACCAAATGCAGCTCTGGAGATGGTTTGATGGATCCTGCAACAATCAATTACAATACATTCCCCACCCTGTCTTGGCACTAATAGCTCCTGTCTGTGCACATGGCGAATCATGCCCAGTAAATATACACTGTTTTCCTTTTAAATGTCTTATAATATGCATGGGGAACACGGAGACACACTAGCATGGAGAGGTCGAGCATCAACACTCGAGAAGCAATTCAGGCGAGTTTTTCAGTCAAAGAAATGAGAATGGAGCCATTTGTGGCTTTCCTCCCATTAGCCAGATTGAATTACTGTGTTTTACTTTTAAGAGCCATCTGTTCTGCTTTAAGTCATATTTCTAAATCTGCCATGTTGTGTGTAAAGAGCTTCTCTGATGGGTGGCAACAGCCGAGGCTTGAGATAAAGAGGGCATGTGGGGGGGGGGGGATGCAGTCTAATTGGGACGGGCAAATGTTTCCTGGTCAATTCATACGCCTGGAGGTAAAATCCCATTTGAAGATTTGAATGACAACCTTTAAATGAATGCATTCATTGTTTGTGTTTGTTTCTCTGGATATATTCGTGGATCGAATTTGTGGTGCACCGAGGATGAGGTTAGATGTCGTGATTGATGACTCATTATTCTGGGATGCTATTTCACTTGTGATTGAAACAGCAAAATTGTCAAATACATTCACATTCTGACAAAAATGAACACTTTTGGCGGACTGTATTGGTGGTTGTTTGTCTGTCAGGCCACTTTCGGGTTCTTAGAGGATGCATTAGAACATTTTTGAATATGATATTGGTATATAAAACAACTCACATCACAGATATGACTGCTCTAAAATCTATTCCTAAATGAAAAGACTGAAGTAATTTTGTATCATTAACCGTAACATGCAACTTGCAACGATGTTCCGCACTCTAAGGCACACCTAAAAGCATTCAATTTCCCCAAAAGCTGTCAGTTCGCATTATATATGGCGTTACAGTCTCTTTATATTCTCCATTGAGTCGTTTCCCTGTAAGTGTTCTTGTGCCATCTAGAGGCGATTATTATCAAGAACCAATTGTAATCTAAATGGGTTCTGCCTGACACTAATTGACATGTACATTCGCCAACACACACTGAAACAGACAACTACTGTGTGATCTCTGCGCAGCCATTATGAAACGAAGATAATACCAAAAACATAGTTAAGTACTGATCAAATGAAAGAAGAAGGAGACAGGCAAGACTTCTCAGGAGCCCACAAGATTTGTGTGCATTTTTGTTGAATTAATTGTCGTCGTAACTTTTGTCTTTCATTTATTGTTTTGTCATGCCATTTGTATTTACGTTTCATGTCCGTGTTTGTGACCGGTACTCGTGGCTTTATTATAGCTGCAGCGGTTGTGAAGGCTCGATATAAATAAAGCTGCATTGTATTCCCTTTAGTGTAGCTCCATCTAGTGGATGCATAGCGCAACCGCAGCCACTATTGTAGCTTCTATGCACCTTATAATGCAGTGCGCCCAATATATGAAAACAGTTTTAAAATTCATTGTAGGTGCGCCTTATAATCCGAAGCGCCTTATAGAGCAGAAAATACGGTTAACTATAGAACACTCAGTCGCTGTTATTGACAGCTAAAGAAGTCAAACATCCCTTTTAACTGGGCGGGCTGGCAGGAACTGATTTTTTAAGATCTACTCTCGTCTAAATGATACGTGGTGGGTACTCAGGTAAGTGCATAAGTGCAGTCGCTGTGTGTATACATCATTGGGCAGTGTCGTCCAAAGTTGACACACATGGTTGTCTGGTGACGTGTTCCATGAACATGGTGGCCAGCTACAACATATTGAAAATAGTTTTTAAAGTTATTACATGTATGAAGTACATGAAAATGAATTAATTGATCACATTCATTCCAGACAAAATATAAACTTTTGATTGCTGCAAGTGGCGTACGTATGTGAAGTATCCCCTTAATAAAAGATGGAATCAGACGAGGAGATTACAGCGTCGTTCCTTTGCTGCTGCAGGCAAAAACTATCCAGGTATAGAGTGAGAAATGTGGAGCATTAAGCAGCCCTAAGCTGTAGCAATTGTTTGAACTCATAAATAATTATGAAACGAAGTAACAAAATCAATTCATGCTTCAACAAATACTGGAGCTGCCTGAGCTAAATTTGGAGTAATAGTATGTGTATCACTGACATAATCTCACACTGGCATAAGAATACTGTCAATATGTTTTGCCATTAAACTACTGTTTACAACCTTTTGACTAATGTTGTCAATGTATGTTCTTTTTCTAATTTGAATCAGCTACATTTGTTTTCTTTGCTTTTGGTTGTGTTGCCTTGTGTTTGAAATCTGCTATATACTGTAAATAAATTTGCCTTGCCTTGCCTTACAATGTAATTGCGATACCGTGGCCATAGTGCATTTAGAAAAATTCCATCCGGTGCCGGTACTAGAATTGTTGGAGAACAAACATTTGATGGACACAATCAATTTAATTTATTTTCTCAGCTGTATTGATGTTTTAAACGCAAAGTATTGAAAACCTTGTAGAATTATTGTGGCATTCATTTCATTCATCAAACATTTACTGACAATTTCAATTTAAACCACCCAGTATTATAGAACTATATAGTGTCTGACCGCAACCACAATATAGTTTTAATGTATTAAACAAATAAACAATAACCAAATACATTACTCTGATGTCTCAAATTCTATATGATGCTATGATTTTAAGTGTACTACCTTTATTAGAATTACCAGATACAGGTGTACTTTCATAAGGTATTGCTATCATCAACACCAAAATGAATTTTACTCAAAATTGAAAGTGAAAGAACTCGATGGAAGTAGACATCACTAAAAATACTGCCTTGTTACTCACAATGTTGAAAAATGTTCAAGCACGTTATTTATATTGGTTTGTCAGTTGATATTTGCAGGCCACTTCCCAGTTCGCAGAGGATAACATAAGATGATGGTCCTTCATCAATTTTAGTTCTGGGGAACGGCAAATGTTCCATCGTGACTATCGTGAGAACATGAGACAATGAATTCCTTGAACAAACGTGGAAAAGATCACGGCGGGACAACAGGACACTTCCTGCTTGTTGTGAATGGGCGCAAAAGAAATAAATGGACTTGACTCTATTTAAACTCAGAGATAGATAATTACATCTTCCTGGCTTTATCACAGATGGAGTGATTATATAAAGCTGTTCATCTCAGCGACACTCGTTCTGACAGAAACGTGTTCCTTTTTTGTTCAAATAGCAACGAATACATTGATGTGTAGATAGCAGGAGAGACTTGGTGAGAGAGATAAAGGAGGGATGCGGTTGCCTCAAAAGATGAAGTACGTGGAAGATGAGATCTCACAGAAATGCAGTATGAAGAGATCATATTTCAAACGGCCAACAGAATTAATTACTTTGTTTCATCGTGTATTAGGGCTGGATCTAAGAACTTTTACATATTAATTAGACGACTGTCAGATTCTTGAAGTAGGACGTGTGAAGACATTGCAAAGTCTTTTATGATTGTACAAGCACCCCCCCCCCCACACCGCTCCAAAGGAAAATGAATGTCAGATGTAATTATTGTCATACCAGAGAGTATTTACTCATACTGATGTGATTCAACATGAAAAAACATTATTTATGCCATTGTATTCCTTCCACATTTCTCCAATGGTCCATTCCAACTTCAACATCTTCACTTCAATCAGGACATCTGGGCAAGTATTTTCCACATTGCTAATATTCCCACTTTTCTAGAAATTTCCCCACACTGTCTGGCCCACTACCCCTACAACCCCCCAACCCCTACCCCCCAAATAAATAACTAAAGTGAATGACAAATTTTAAAAAATAACATCTTTCCCATTCCAAATTCAAACCATCCATCTCATTCAAAACATATTGGAATGTGAATTATTTCCCACTCTTTCCAAATTCCACACTACTCAAAATTCCCAAAGTAAAACAATTACCGTATTTTCCGCACTATAAGGCGCATCGAAAAGTCTTCCATTTTCTCAAAAGCTCACAGTGTGCCTTAAAATCCGGTGCGTCTTGTGTATGGTCATTACGGTAATATGTCAACCTCAAGATGGCTCCTTGCTGGAGACATGCTTACAATGTTATAACTTGCTGTTGGTTCAGTGAACTGTGTCACTGCTTTAGTTTTTGTTGAAGCTCTGAAAAAAGGAGAGCTGTGGTGGTGTTTTTTTTTAAAACGCACACTTCATTAATGGTTTTCACAGTCTCAACAAATACAGGTACGTCTTTGTCCGTCTCCTGCCTTCTCTTCTTCTGTTCGACTCGAGAGCCGTTCATGACCGCCTCAGAAAAACGTAAATTAACGATTCCTTCAATGAAACTATGAAAATTCAAAATAATGCATAAAAACAGAAACTGAAGCGAGGAAATCACAAAATAAATTCTATAGCGCCCCTACAGAATTTATTTTGTGATTTCCTAGCTCAAACAGAACGATCAGATGTCAGCAAAATGTAGGAGACTGGACTATCTCAGAAGTGTTTGTTATTTATTCCTTTGTTGTGTACTGTTTCACAAACGAGGAAATGCCAAAATAAATGAAGGGTTCGGTGAATGTGCTTATGAATTGGTTGGGTTCGGTGCCTCTAACAAGGTTAAGAACCACTGTTCTAAATATTTCCTCTTAATGGGGGGGCTTTAAAAATCAGCCACCTGTGGCCCCCATCTTGTACCTATAACTTGATTTTTTAAGAAACCACTGCGCTCGATCAAAAATAACCAACCACAAATGCATGACTGACAAAGTGCCCATAATTTGCTGTGCACTTGCGGGCACGGTCATAGCAGGAATGCTACCGATGCCCTGTTACCCTGAGTATCAGGAGCTTTGCCAGAACTCTTGTGATATGTCTACTGTCTGGAAAATTACAAAAATGCTCATCCCCCATGATCGCAAACAAAAGCAGAGTGAAGGGATGTTAAGCAACTGAGAGAATTTAGGAACAATGCAAAATTAGCAACATTTCTCAACGGGTGTGTGTATCACATCTTTTAGATTTTTTAACTCATTGTAGCCTATATTGCTAATAATAGATATTCAAACCGATAACATTTCATGTCACAGTAACACTATTATGAATAAACAGCAACTATAATAAACTGATACCAATGTAGCGGCAGCCCTCGTTTACAGTGCTAATGCTAGCTTAGTATTGCAAGTGCAATGGTGTTTGACTAATTATGACTTTGCACTTTCCTAAGAGCATGCCATTATGAATGGCAGTGTTTGAGAAAGGTGCTGGTGCACATCAGTGAGGGGTGCAGCTTTGGTCAGAGCCTCGAGAGTAGGGAGGCATTAATGGAGTGAGGCTACTTTCAAATCGGTTTTTAACAATGAAACCTCATCCTTAAAATGTTTCCAAATGTACCGAACTGATCTGAAGTGATCTTGAAGTGGACTGCATTTACTTTGGATGTAGAAGCTACTCAAGTTTGGTGTGCTACACAAAGGCACACACCACAATGGCAAGAACTATTAATGCAGGAGCCAGAACCAACCCCCCACTCCCCAACCTTCTTCTTCCTGTTCGATTTTGAAATAAATCCTTCATGCGCATCAAGTCAGGACAAGAAGAAGGCTTTTAATTTAATCACTGCTTTCAGGCATCCATTTCTGTCATGTCACGTTCTTTCCACTTTCCAATTTGAGATGTGGGCACTCTGCGGCGGTGGTCAGAAGAGCTCCTGGTCCGCCGTGCCGTTACAAAGTTGGAGGCATGTGCTTTTCAGAGACAAACAATTTTCCCACCGGTACAAAGAATCCCGGACAACCTCTTTGAGCCCAGCAGGCCTTGCACTGTCACAGAGTCACACCAATGAAATGAATGGTCCACAGACTACTCCATTATTTCTATATACCAGCCTTCCATGGCAGACTAAAGGCCTATTATTTGAAGGACCGCGGCCATAGGAACTTATTACACGTGTGACCTTTTAAAGCCTTTCACTGTGATGGATCTCAGGTGAGAAATTACTGGAATCAATTTTTATCTGAAAGCTTGATGCTTGCTTACTGGCCCAGCCTTGTGTGAAAGAGAAAAAAAATGAGCAAGAGAGAAAGAGAGAGGAGAGAGGATCGAGCGAGAGACATCCCCTTGACTACTGGAAATGGGCAACATTTGAAGGGAACCCAAATGCCTTTGTATCCTTTGGTCCCAGACTTTGAAATGGATGGCTGGAGGACGTGCTGTATAGTATTGTGCTTCATCAAGGTAGAAATATAAAGACAAAGCTTCACATCAAACAGAGCATCCCACTTTGTGAGCTATTGAATTTGTTAAAAACACAGATGGCAGACTGCCGCAATTAATTCATCATATATGAGGCAGCCTTGCAAGCAAAAAGTAAAGCAGTCCAACAGAGATAATTTGCCACCAGAATAATTGCTCGGTGTGACTATTGCCAGTTTTGGACTCACTCTAATGTACTTCATTTGAACAATGCTTTTCCAAGTCCATTCTTTTTAAACAATTGCTTTTATGAGATTGACTGAGCACGGAGTACAATGAGCTCAATCATCCTCATTAATGCCTGAGACACATCAGTATGTTTCACTCAAGACCTCAAAGAAACTATTGTAAAAAATATCAAATATTTGTCCATCTCTTTGCAGGCAACTCAGGATAAATTGGTGGATTCTGTCTGTTTCCTATCCCAAAAAGGTGAAATAAATTCATTACTTACACTTACTTGCCAGCGAGCTGGTAAGTAAGCGTATGGACTTGTTTACAGATGTTTAACTAAGAAGAAAACAAAACGATATATACTGTATATATACACACATACACGGGGTATTCAGGATTCAGATTGAAAACTCCAAATTGTCCCTAGGTGTGACTGTGTGCCCGGATGGTTGTTTGTCTCTGTGTGCCCTGCGATTGGCTGGCAACCGGTTCACGGGGTCCCCCGCCTCCTGCCCGAACACAGCTCGGATAGCCTCCAGCACCCCCACCCCCACCCCCACAGGATAAGCGGATCGGAAAATGAATGAATGATTGACTATAACATTTGTCCTCAATACAATCAAGGGCAAACCAACAAAAGGTGATTAAAAAAAAATCTCTCACCTCTGCATTTTCCCCTTTGGTGAAAGTAAAAACACATGTGCCACATCAGTGTCCTAACAAACATTCTCGTCATTCAAGCAAGACAAGAAAGTGTGTGATGTCAATGCACATTTTCTACTCTTTAGTTCAGAATTATGAACTAAAAGGTTTCAAAATACTCAAAGGAGGCAGCGAATGAAATCAAAATGGAACAATGGTGAACACAACTTCTTGCAAGCTTTAGATTTTGTGACTGTTGAACTTGTGACTGTCTATCAGGCTACTTTTGTACAAGTGTGTGTCGTTAAAAACACAATGGTGATAAAAACCCGTTGAAAAGTACAGTATCGGTTAAACATCAGCCTGTAATGTCTGACCAAGAAATAATGGACAAATTAAAAATTTTAAAAAGGCAAAAGTCTTGAATTGGTCACTAAAATAAAATTGAATAAAAATGTGTATTGTATAGTTATTGTGCTGTTGCATATTCCACAGTTATAACTGCTCTCAACTGCATCTTAATTATCTCGTCTAACCGAATGCCTTTTGCAATGGCTTTTATTTTGTCTTTTCTTCAGTAAGAGTCAATTTGAGAAAAGAACTCCAGCACAGGACCTTTCCTTCTTCCGTTCCACTGGTCCTTGACAAATGTCAAAGTCATCCAGGAAACCACTTTATCCTGCATGTGCCCACATTTTGAACTGCTTTTGTGAGGTTTTGCTGCCCTGTGGAGTTTCAGCTGAGATGTTCCCCTTGAATGGAACCATTATTTCATCAACTGCATAAGATAATTGTATTATGGCAGACATTATGCATATCGCACAAAGAAAAAAGGACAATGACAATTTTCCACCAAATTCCCCTTTGGACGTGCTTTTTTTTTTCAATATGATACAAACATTTTCTGGATGTTTTTCAATGAATAATGAATAAATATAGAAGCAAGCAATTTAAAAGCAAACCGAGTAATATGTTTCTTCTGAACATAACCAACCAGGGGATGGATGGGATTCAGAAATCTTGCATCCTACAGTGCAATATGACAAATATTGTGGTGCTAATTCACCAATGGACCGAAGGCAAGATCCTTTGAACAAATTTTTGACCGTACTGGTTTTTTACCTGGCTGAATTTCCAAACTTTAAAATAGAATTGGACTCACACAACCCCACCAAAGCCCAACAGCCCATCAGTCAGTAAACCTCCCAGTTAATCATAATTACAACAATCCCAGAAAAAAATCCATATTTTAAATATCCTTATTGAGAAATCCAGCGGATTTCTCAATAAATCCAGTGGATTTCTCAATATGGATAATTTTCAAGCACCATTCCAAACAGTCACATTGGGTACACCTGCTCAATCCAATAACAAAATGAATTCCAATATCATCGGCTGCATAGTTATACCGTCACGGAAATGGAGGATAACTGTCTTTGTAATGGCAAACTTGTTTTGCAACTCATGCCCATTCCTTTATCATTCAAGGCAGAAGTGGGTTTGCTAGAATTAAAAAAAAAAGAATGGTATGGTTTAGTTTCATTGTTGCTATGACCTCAATACACCGTCTATAAAATCGCAAGATGCCATCCAACAAAATGATAGCAAGGAAACCAAGGGAGAGAGAGAAACAAATCTGTTGTCCAATACATGCCCTTTCGAGATCGTCACCACATAAAAATGTGCTCACCTTCTATTTGCACCAAAGGAAGAAAATTAATGAAGTCCAATTTTATATTTAATTTGCAACTGCAATAAACACAAAATAAGCTGTAAATAAGCTTTTGGGGGGGAAAAAAAAGCTGATTACCAAAGCAATTTATTGCCAAGCCGAGCAGGACTGTGCGAAAGCATGGAAGTGAAGGGGACCACATTCCAAATCTCCTCTCCCCAGAGCTTTTCTCTTTCGGTGTTATTAGCTGGCCCGCTTGCAGAAGGGCCAATCAGATCAATTGAACTGTGTGGATGTTGCTGCGCTAACAATATCAACCATTATAGAGATAATAATAATCACCCAGGCAAACGTATCCCACGATATTCCCCATCTCCTTTTCATAAACCCAAACAGTCCAAGCAGATTTCCGCGCAGTTTTTTCTTCTCAAAACACGACTCTTACGCAGTTTCTGGAATCCCCAAAATTATCGGTGCAATGGATTTCCTGCCCCACCGGGGATAGTGTTTGACCTCAACCTCCACTCTGCCATCGCCATTGTTAACAATCAACAACACATTGTTTTGATTACTGAAATGAAAGCTCATGTACAGATTGTCTCCTATTGTGTCCTGTCAAATAAATTGCCTCTCTGAACTATACAATATTTATAGGCTACTTGTTCTGTCAGAAGGGCGGCACGGTGTTCGAGTGGTTAGCGCGTCGGCCTCACAGTACAGATGTGCAGGCTTCGATTTCGGCTCCGGCCTTCCTGTGTGGAGTTTGTATGCTCTCCCCGTGCCTGTGTGGGATTTCTCCGGGTACTCCAGTTTCCACCCACATTTCAAATACATGCAGGGCAGGTTAATGAAACACTCTAAATGGACCTGAGGTGTGAGTGTGGGCGTGGATGGTTGTTTGCCCTTGTATGCCCTGCAATTGGCCGGTAAGCAGTTCAGGGTGTGCCCCGCCGACTGCCCGAAGACAGCTGGGATAGACTCCAGCACGCTCGCGACCCTCGTGAGGATAAGCGGATTCAAAAATGGATGGATGGATGGAGGTTGTGTCAGATTAGAATTCCATTCGGACCTTCAATATGCTATTTTGACACCTTTGACATATTTAGCATCGGCTATCATCATTATTTACACTACAGTTACTTTGATAATTGTCTGTTTTTGGACTATATAAAAGTAGCACTTCCTGAACTGAGGTCATTGTTGCATTTGTCACGATGATAAACACGCTGTTATGTTTTTGTTTCGGTTATATTTGGTTTTGTTCCCTCATGTGCCCTTTTTGTTTTGTCTCCACCTGTTCCCATCATACGGGTCCCTTGTGTTCAACCAATCAGCTCCCTCAAACCTTTGTGTCTTGTTCAGGTGTTTCTCATTGTCTCGTCACTTGGCTTGTATTTAGTTCCCTGGGTTCTGTCACTCTTTGTTGGATGTGTGTGTCTATCTGTGTGCTCCTGCCTTGTTTTTTTTCCTCCATAGGTGTTTGCTACTTTGCTTCCTTGTGATTTTCAGGACATGGTTTGAGTATTTGAGTTAGTTTCTCCAGTGTACCCTGCAAGTGTTTTTTTTGTTGTTAAAACATTTTGTTCAGTCCACCCTGTTCCTCCTGCCTCCCTGCTTTTTGGGGTCCTCCACCTACGTGACAAAACGTGACACACTGCAAATGGCAATGTAGGCCAAAACCTTCTTATTCATCAGGTCAACAACATTTTAGAAAATCCTTCCCATGTGCTACACTCCCAATTCGAGCGCCTAAACTCAGGAAGGAGGTTAGGACTCCTCTCTGCAAGTTAAACCGATATAAAAACAAGTTCATACCGCAGGCTATCAGCTTAACAAACAATTAGAGGGAGGCAGACAGACAAGCACGATGATATGAAGGCAGTGTGGGGTGTGCATGTGCCTGTAATGTATTGTCCAATGTTTGTAGAGTATATATTGTCCTGTACTGTATGTATTGTCTACTGTATGTTGTGTATTGAATGTGATATGTACGTATTGCCCAATGCATGTAGCAGCACAAAGGGTCTGTCCTCCGAGACAAGTTTCTCTTACGGGAGACCAAATAAAAGTCAAATTCAATTCAAATTCTTTGTCTGTCTGCTGTTTGTCCAATAAAGATCCAATGGCAGTCATCGACATTTTAATGAGTAAACTGACCTGACGCAATGGAATCATTTGGGATTTCCGTTTTGAACGTCATCATGTAAATTGCCTAAATACTGTCAGCATCTGGAGCACTATTGGACATTACAATGCCCCCATCATCCAAAACATATTTGAACCTAACCTGCAAACATCTTTGTTCCTAAACTGATGGAACACAGCAGCGTTTTCAATTGCATTTTTGTGTGCGCCAAAATTGGGCCCAACAAGGGAGGCATTGAGGGATGAGCGAGTTAAAAAGTCTGCATACCAGTTTGGAATATGAATTGAGGCGGCGATGGCACAGGAGAAAATGCTATGTGGGGAATTTTCACAGTTATATAATGTGAGAGAAGAAAACCAGGCGCTTCTCATTTTGGTCACTTATCCCTCATTGTAAAGGCCTGTATATTTCATTGCTGGTGCAGCAGCTTGGGGGATACATTTCAAAGCAGCAAATAAAAATTGGCTAAACTTCCAAAATTAGCACTTCAAAGTCAAACATGATTTGAAGGGTTGGAAGCAGTGTGACTGTGAAAGTGTGTGTGTGTGTGTGTGTGTGTGTGTGTGCATGTGTGGTTGTGCATGTGTGGTAGAGCTGATGTACAGAGTTCAGCATTAGCCCTTAGAACCAATTTCTAGGCAAATTGGTTTCGTTTAATAATGAAATCACAGAGTAAGCACCCTCTTTCAGGGCAAGTTCGTGCATCCGTCGCTGGTGTGATTTCCGTGTGACATGTATTGCCTGCCACTGGCTTGCTGTTTTTGGATTCACAATATGCATTAGCCATGTACAGCCATGCTCGAAATGCATCTTGTTTACCTGTGAGGAAGTCAGACAGAATCACTTCCTTTTTATTGTTCCTTGACAAAACAATGTCGGCAGCAATTCACAATGTCACTCGATATATTCCTTGAAGTTGTGTGGTAAAATCGGTGCCAAGGAGAGTCACATGCAAATAATTGCCCTCCACACGTGCTTACACATTACTCAATCAGGCCTGTTAGGAAAATCTGTTGGACTTATAGAGAAGGTGTGAACGTCACCACTTTGTTCTAAAAAAAGGCATCGTTACCGAAACTCAATGTGCCAATCGACACCCAAGTCTGAGGTAAGAATATGCATTCCATTTTACTACCAAGGCTTTTACTTTTGAGAAGATGCTATATCGTGCGTCTGCAAACCTAGCATATATACACAGTACACTCACCGCCTGCCCAACGGCTGGATATGTGTGTCCCTGTTACATGACAACAAATTTTTAGGAACCTCGACATTCTATCATATTATTGGGTGGGGAAAAAAAGTATCAGCGCCAACGGACTTTTCGAGGGCCTCTTTGTTGAGGTGCCGATCACAAACAGAGCAGATATGAGTTAGATATTTTTGTATTTGATCCCGTGTGCCACGTAATTTGCGTTGCTTGGAAATCTGGTCAACTCTCACTCGATTTGCAACGTCTCCTAAGCATTCAGATATGCGCACGGTATCCTGTTGAAATTACTTGTATTGGATTGAAAGTGAAGTCAAGAAAACATATGCTCCTTCAAAGCAACCTGTAGATGAATCGGACACACATCATAAGAATCAGCATAACTTCCGGATCCACTAATTAATTTCACATTTAAAATGTGACATAATTTCCAAATGGGTGGCTATGGGAGTCACATGTCCCAGAAAACCTCCACAAGTGTGCAAGTAAGGGATGTAAGAAATTGACTGTAGCAACGGGAGAATATGTCCCTGAATGAGTGTGCATGGCTCCTTTCTGTCAAGGAATCTGATTCCTAAAGCTTCTGCTCTTTGACGGAGGTCTCATATATTGCATACGGCAAAATAATTCTGCTGGTGAAGTAATCCCCCCTTAAAAAAAACACTTGCGTGGAAATTAAGCCTCAGCTAAGTGGACCATTCCAAAATATATCACATATTGCATGAGGATGTGCAGTGAAGAGAAGCAAATTGGACTGCCATGTTTCAGCAAGGCGGTTGTGACAGATCAACGCTATGACCGAGCTTAGCGGTTAGCTTCACAGTTGTAAAAGAAAAAACCAAACAAACAAAAAATGCTGCATGAATGGAATGCTTTAATTCTTGTTGACACCTCATTGAACTCTTTCTGCTGCTGCAAAAAAAACAAAAAAACCCCCCAGAATAACTCATCTGTCATTGTCGTATTTGGTTTTGCTACTTTACTATGCCGTCATTTTTCCTTTGCTGATTCAAGGCTAATAAAATCAACTGATTTATGAATCAATCAATCAATCAATCAATAAAATAACTCTTGGATCCATATGGGCAGCTCGATGGAGCAGTGGTTAGAACTATCAATCTTCCTATGCAGATGTAAATGCTGAATCGCCGCTTCCGGACTCAGACTCAGGTTCTTCTTCAGTCTTACTTGAAGATGCCGAAGGTTTGGGGTCACTTTCAACTCAAAAACAACAAAAACAAGTTTTAAATTATAGGAGCAAATCGTAACTCCGGTTGCTTGGAGACGAGAACGCATATGCGTGCCTGTGAGACACCGGCCGGCCGGCACATGCTACTGTAGGCAAGGTAGGGTGCATTTTCTTTCTACTCATTATCACAGGTAATAGAACTGACTATTGCTACTTAGAACACACTCTATGTTGTTTGTTGTCCCCACAACGCAATACATTCATTTTGCAAACGACGCCTCTCACAAACTGCAGCCGATGTTCTGGTGCTTTTTTAAGTAAAAAAAAAGGCTCGTCACAGTACATCCAATGACTACTGTACGGGACTAAAATATCTCCCACTAAATGGCTGTGCCCTGTTAAACTTGTCTCTCCAACTAACTTAGCTTCGTGACCTGTGAGAAATGTGACCAGAAAAAAATTAAATAAAGAGCAGGCCAGCGTGACAGTCGTGGCTGGATCCTTGTTAAGAAAGATTAAGAAAAGTATGTTATTTACCTTGGAGTATAATGGTAATGCACCTTAGGGAAACTCAAGTGTTATTTGAGTCCAATGTTAGCTCGTCGACCTCACAGTGCAGAGGTACCGGGTTCAATTTCAGCTCCGGCCTCCCTGTGTGGAGTTTGCGCCTTCTCCCCGGGCCTGCGTGGGTTTTCTCCGGGTACTCCCGTTTCCTCCCACATTCCAAAAACATGAATGGCAGGCTGAATCAGCACTCTAAATTTACTCTAGGTGTGGGTGTGAGCGTGGATGGTTGTATGTCTCTGTGTGCCCTGCGATTGGCTGGCAACCGTTTCAGGGTGTCCCCCGCCTCTTGCCCGGAGACGGCTGGGATAGGCTCCAGCACCCCTCGCGACCCTTGTGAGAATCAAACGGATCGGAAAATGGATAGATTCATGGAGATTCCTTCGTGACAGCCCATCACGTATCACACATGCAGCAAAGAGAATAAAAATAATTGAAAAACAACAACAAAACTTACCATACAATTACTAACGATTAGTTCACCTTGTTGATGGCCCCAAAGGCACATAAAGTCTCCCTCTAATTGTGGGTGCATCCATTAGGAGTGCACACCACTGACATCTGGTCCCCATGTCACAAGGAATGTATGTCAAGAGAGATTAAACGTCACATGAATCGAGGCCCATAATGAGCACCAGGGATGGGCTCTCTTTTTTTTTTTTTTTTAACACCCCCTTGTGTGCAACATATGACACAGGCTCAGCTCATTAAGCAGCTGCCATAATGCAATCATCGGGAGCACAGAGGAGTTTGGTTTTCAAACAAACTTTGAAAGTACAACATTAAATGCTTCCTAACTTCTGCACCACAGCAAACAATGTATTTCACACACCTCTGCATGAGCTCCACTTGCAAAGTACACACCCTTTCATTCTTATATGCCGTATGTTCATTTTATGTGTTTCTGTGAGGGCAACATGTGAGAACATGAATTTATCTCCCAGTTTTGTTATTATAACAGGAAGAACAGCGGTAACCTGAGCATCACTGTGCCTGCATGAACAAACCCCAGCAGCACTCCCAAAAATGGTGGTCATACTGAGCTGAAAATGCCACAAAAACATTATTTTTGCCATGTTACGAGATAAAAGTCAGAAGATTACAAGAAACAGTGATGTATTTTTTTTAGGATAAAAAAGCCTAATCCTCATACTTTTTAATTCAGATGAAAAGTTGAAATTTTAAAATCAAAATGAACACTTGCCAGCATAAAGACGATCTTGTGAAGTTATAGTTCCCAAAGTTTGCTTTTCACAAATGAGCTACACATAATAAAAATCAAACAGGTACTTAAGATTAGTAGCTAATTAATACGAGGCAAGCGTCTACTGTCACATCTGACAGTAGTCACTCAATCTGGAAATTGTAACAGTAACTATTTCACACAAAAACCCATCTTTTTTTTATTTTATTTAAATACTGTATTAAGACTTTATTCTTGAAACCGGAGAAAACCCACGTAGGCATGAGCAGAATCATAGTAGAATGAGCCGCAATCGAACCCCGCATCTCTACACTGTGAGGCCAACGTGCTAACCAGTCGACCCCCGGGCCGCCGTAGCTTTACATTTTTCTCAAAATTTTAACTTTTTTGTTAAACGTGGCCCATTTGCTCCTTGTTCCTTTGAATGATTTTTTTTTTCAAATCAAAAAAAGTGCATGTATAAAAGGTTACATCCATGTCAGAGTGTGAATTCATTGCTCGAAACAGAATCGCGCTGTTTCCTCATTAATTCCCTCCCACCCCCAAGAAAATGTGCAATCAGCCTCATTGTGTGGCTCCTGATTGTTTTCCCCCTGTAAATCAATCCACAAATTGCAATTAAAATGTTCTCTTATGTGGTATAATGGACGCCTTCCTAATCCTTTACTTAAACACCTGCTGGTGGGGCTGAATTTTTAATGCATTTCTAATTCCTGCTCTTTACACCTTTGATTTACGTGTGAGCAAATTATATTGCTGTTTTGCGGCGTGCTGCTAGAAAAGTCCTACTTGGGTTGACATGTGAAGTTTGCCAGCTAGTGTCTTTAAAATGAAAGAAAGATCATAACAATAATCAGAAGAGTTTAGAAATACTGAATTGTTGTGTCCCTTCACACCTAAATTGTGACACATACTCTAAATTTCAGCTTTCTTCAGGCAGTAGGCGGTGCACACCCGGAACCGGAACACACACACACATGCACACACGCACCAGGCCATAATACTTCAGACCTCCGCAGTTAAGGAGTTTAGCTGAACTCGACCTTTTTGCCTCCGTCTAATGCATTTCCTCTTGTAGATTTTTTTTTCTCCCCCCCCAGGCTGATTCATCTTCATTATTAGGCGGCAATTAGTAATGCATGAATCACTGAGAGCAGCTCAGTGACACGTTTCACCACAACAACACAGATTGGAGAAGCATTCTTTTATTCCGAATAAAATATGACTTCATTTTCAACAGTTTATCGAATTCCATCAGAGTTCTGTAAAATGTAACAAAACACATTGTGTTGCATCATGATTGCAAGAAAGACTTCAAATATAATTTCTCTTGCAAGGCCTTTTTACACCATTGCCGTTTTGGAGACACGATTACATTTCAATCAAGTGATGGGCTCCCTCTCCAACAACTTTGGTTTTGGTACAAGAGGAAAAAAACCCAAACAAAAAACCTCACTATGAACATTTAAGAATCTTTAATTCACACTAGTAATAAAATTGCATTACATTTCATAAAATAAATGTTCCAGTTTATATATACAGAGAAAACAGACTGTACATACCCTCCAATTAACCATTTCTAAAAGAAAACAAACCGGGAACCGGTTTCACAAAACATACAAGCAATGTCGTGCTCAGCTAAGCAGGCACAACTGTACATCAACATTTGTAACTGCTCAGTGTTGGGGTGAGGGAGGGGCAAAAAGTTGAACATTTACAATAGAGTCCTCAGGAACTAATAATGGGGTCTTAAAAAGTATTGCAGGCAAGCAGACAGATGCTTGTCTTTTTCCAAGTGCAGCAGAACATCCATGGTGTTGTGGAACTCGTGGAGCTGATTGTTGCTGCCACGGTACGAGGCTCCCCACTATTGGACCTGTGACTCGAAGCTCCCGTTCAGCTGACCCTCCTCATAGTCCATTTGACACAAAATCATGTTGTTTTTAAGGAAAAACTTGTCGCCCACGCAAAACCTGTCGAAAGAGATAAATGCCAGATGATTAGTGACTATGATGTGACTAGGTGATGTGTCTGTGTGTCGAAATGTTCCCTTCCCCAAAAAAATCTTTGAATAATTGTGGCTGTCTTGGAATGAGATAATTTCATCATTAAACCAACAGTGAAACATCGGCCAACCCGCCTCCCTCCGCTCCTCAAATGCAAACCTCCAAGCACAAAACCAGGGGGGACCGAGCCTTATCTGTCACCCCTCCTGCCCTTTAAAACTCGCTACCTCAACACATCCGCAAGTGTGCTGACCTCCCATCCTTCAAGTCATTTCTCAAAACTCACACCTGTTTTCCGCAACCCTCTTTGCGTATCATTTCTTGCTTTCTTTTTTTCTTTTCTTGACATTTGTTTGTTTTAAAACTTGTGTCTATTAAGCTTGAAACTGTACCGTTTCTCTTAATTCTTGTTGTAAGGTGTCTTTGAATACTATGAAAAGGGCTTTCAAGTAAAATGTATTATTATAATCATTATTAGCAACCTAACAGGAATTTAATATTGGCGGATCAGAGGCCAGAAACTTATCTGAAGTTCATCTTGCAAGTCCTAAGTGGGACTTCTGCCCCCACTCAAAAGTGGGAATCTTGGAATCTTTTAACATGCGTTGTGTTAGCCTAGTTTATGCAAAAACTGGATGGCTGTTGGATATTATGTCATATAGCTTATACTGTTTGACAAACTTGATATTTCACTGGTTCTCAAACTTACCAAAATAATGATCACCATACAACTGAATTGCATTTAGCACACTTATTTTCGTATTTTCCGCACTATAAGGCGCTTCAGAGTATATGGCGCACCTTCAATGAATGGCCCATTTTAAAACTGTTTTTATATATGGGGCGCACCGCATTGTAAGGCGCATAGAATACTAGAGACAATAGTGGCTGCATCCACTCGATGGAGCTTTACTAAAGGGAATACAAAACAGGTTTATTTATATAGAGCTTTCACAACCACTTCAATTGTAACAAAGTGCTTTCCAGAAAATTTAAAACACTCCATCCAAGAAATCATAATATTGATCCATATATCAGGCGCACCAGATTATAAGGCGCAGTCGGCTTTTGAGAAAATTTGATATTTTTAGGTGCGGCTTATACGGTCCGGAAAATACGGTACTATATTGGATAAAAAAATTTAAAAAAACGTTCAAACCACTGAAATTTTCTGAAGTGTTGGAAGATTTAATTCAGTGATTCTTTCCTGCAGCACTGAGAAATTTGCCTTATATGACAATTAGTCTAGAACTAGTTCATGGAACAACATTCACATGATTCATTAATGCTGTGAAAGACCAGAGTGTCATTAATTGCACTAACTTTGTAACTCAGGGTGCCAGATTCACAAGAATTTAACTGTACATGACAAGAACTGACACAACCTTAATGATTACACCATGTCTGAACAGAATAACACATTAAAGAGCCTTGCCAACAGGCAAGGGTGATAATTGTGACTACAGCTAAGCATGCTGGGAAATGCCTCCTACTTTGATTCCCTCACACGTCACTGTATTGCTTTTAATGACGTGATGTGAAGCGCTGATGACGCTGATGAAAGTACAAATCCCATAATGCAGTGCAACGGCTACGCTGGGAAAGATCGTCTCCCTGCGATGATTTTGCAGCTCTGTTGCATATTTGCTCACACGTATCCGCGTTAGCGGTTGTTCTCCGTGATGAAAATGAAGAAAACAGCACATCGGTTTCCGTGATAAATGGCCATCCTGACAAACAACAAACGTTCCCCCAAATATAAATACTGTAAACACGTTGCCAAGAAAAGTATCCAGCTCTGACAAAATGGCATCAGAGCAAAGGAATTAGAACTTTCAATGAAAAGCACATGAATGGGAATACCTGGAATGTTATTTTGACAAGTATTTTTATGAAGAGCAACATATTTTAATGTATTTTAAGTTTAAGATTTATTTTGAAATATTGTAAACATTTAGTTTTAGTACGTCCCAAAATTTGTATAAATATATAATCCTGGTAGGCCCAAAACCTAAAGTATGCTTTGGCTCGTGATGTCTCCAATGCCAACCTGATCCCCTACCAAGTCAAATTCAAACTGGTATCAGCAATACGAATTCACTTATAATATAATGCCTAATTGTAATATATATAGAGCTTGTTATAATGTGAGTTGAGTCACCTGCGCCTACAAAGTGCTTATATCTCACGTTTGCACGTGCCAGTCAAAGCAAAAAGCCGGCCGAATTCCAGCTCGTATCTTGAAAAACTCCTAAATCGTATCTCAAGGCTCCACCGTATCTGTTTATGTGACTTCATGCAGTCAAGAAGAGCAAAACTATAGCGTAACACCGGCTTTGGTTACGTGCCATGCTGTTGAGACTGTCAATACTGTGCCAGGTGACACTGTATCTTCCAAGTGAGAGGAGAGAGAGAGAGTACAGTCATAATTCCCTTACAGCAGGTGTTCACTATGGTAACCAAATGTGGCCCGCACAAGGTTAATGGGTTTGTGCTGTGCAGAAGAACAGGGTCACAGCACCCCTGACAAGCATTCAAAGGACATTCTGCTCCCAGACTGGCGCCATTACCAACAGTATTCTAATGGGCGAAAAAGCAGTATTAGGATATGTCATATTCTTTGTAAAGGCTTTGTGTTCACCCCAATTTGATGCTTGTTTCCTGACTAAGAAAAGAGCCTTTCACACCTGGGCCCATGCAGGCAGCGACAACGGCTGCCTCTGAAGAGTTAATGTTGCTGCGCCCTTGCAATTAGATTCACAGATCGAGCTGCAAACTGCTGCCAGTGTGTGACAAGAAAAATAATTAGCCGACCATTACAAACACAATGCGGTAACCTTTATTTTTACAACAGAATTTCACTCTGGATTCTGCCGGTGCGGCCTGCGCATTCGTCAAACCAGACAGTCAACTGGGTTGCGCGTGAAGAGAGAAGCTATTTCTGCATCTTCTGAGGTTGAAAAGCGATCGGCCGTCTGAAAGCTTTTTTTTTTTTAATGCCTATTGCTTACCTCTGGTTACAAAGCTGACAGGCAAAACAGTCCAAATGGTAAACATTATCTCTGGCTCTCATCACCATCTCAAAGGCTGGGATCAGTTTACTGCAGGCTGCGCAGTTTCCCGTCGTACCAAAGAGCCTGCAAGACAGAGAGCACAGACACAGATTAACCTAGCTTCCCTTTACCTTGATGGAATATAAGAGCAGAAAAAATATACTGACAGCGAGCGTGACAAAAAGAGAACTTGGAAAGATGGAGGGGGGTGAATGGCAATATGCTGCATGAAATCCACAAATCTTTCCTGGCGCCTGCTCGGTGTTGGAGTTAATGAGAGAAACAAACATAGATCTTAATTCTCGCCTAATGATCTAATTAAAATGATCACATGGCTTTAATCGCCTTCAAAGCATACAGTATATCCCTTGCACAATGCAAAAACAACAACAACAAGTCTGAGGTAAATCATTTGGGCTGCTCAAATTGTTTTCCTTCTCCCAAATGAAAAAGAACTAATGTGTCGATCTGCAAAGCAAAGCCAGCTGGGTTTTGCGCAAATGTCTTTGTTTTATAATGGAGCTGCAAGTTCAAACATTTTTTTTTTTTTTTACATGAATGGACACATTTTTCTCACTTTTTATTTTTTTTCTCAGCCATAAACATGTTCTCTTTTTACACGGATTACTCCAAAAAAGGAGCAGATTCTGATTACAGTGCTTCTGACTTTGAGAATGTTCCTTTTGATAATCTTGCTTTCACATGGTTTCCTTTTAGTCTTCATCAGGCCATTGTGTCTGTCGTGGATGTCGTTTGTCACGTTAACCAATTCATTTTGTTTTCTTTCTTTTTGTAGTTTATTCACCGAGTTTCCTTGCTACTTTTTAATTTTATTTTATGAGTTTAGTATTTTGCTAATTGCATTAAAGTAAAACATTTTCTAGCTTCTCCCTTTTTTTAGTAATCAGCGGTAGGACATGGGTTGGTTTCACCAGAAAACCCCGTTTCTGACCCAAAAAGCATGAGCTTTTTGTGAAAAGAAATATGTCGAGTTGGAAGAGTGACTTTGATGCCCATAGTTTTTGATTTTGTGATGCTTCAAATTATAAAACAAAAACAAGACTAAGAAAGCGTTCTTTATGGCAGACGGTTTTATATAAAATGAGGAAACGCGGCATGACGTTAGTGGCCTTTTTTCACATGGGGTTCGTCTTTCATATCATAAACTGGAATGTTATTTCACCATTCCGACACGCATTTTCAACTGCCTACTGTGTCCATATATACCATCCATATACATGCTCTGTTCAAATGCAAGGTGCATTAACCTGTTTGACTACCGTTGTGTTGGCATTTCTCTCCCTCATAATCGATGTGAGATGCCCAGATTCAAACTTTAATCTACAGTCTATTCAATAGATACACTAATCTCGACTCCAAAGTGACGCAACACCGCCATCTACAGGGATCTGTTAGCCATTAAAGTTCTTTCACAGACGTCAGTAGCAGGAGACGTTTGGATTCCAACTGACGAATACCAACACCTGCGTCAGTGAATGAGTTAAGTATCTGCGTCATCTATTGAATTGATCTCAATGGTACAATGTCAGGCAATCAGCTCCAAGCATGCCCTGTTGGCCTTCACCTGTTCGACAAGTGTTTTTAGTTCTGCTCTTCAGTGTTGTTCATGCAGCAATGTTGCTGTCGTTTTCTTTTTACAGATGTGAACATGCTCCTAGTGCCGAAATGTTTTTGCTTCAAACATGCTCAAAATTAAAGGAATTCAGTGGAACAAGACCCTTTTCCTATATGCATTGCAGCTATCATGTGCCAAGCAAGATATAGATAAGGCTATTTTAATGCTAAAAAGAAATAAGGCCACACATACTTTTCACATGTCTGTCTGTATTCACGTTCAACCCTTTTACGGACAGCGGTCACTAGTGGACAGCTTATCTTGTTATCAGGTTACAGGGTGTATGAACGGGTTAATGTGGAGTTTTATAAGTACTGATAGATTTATATAATCAACAGTCAAAATGACTGCTTTATAGCTTTTCAGGAGGCAATATTTAATCCACATAAAAGTATTCTCCCTAAATTTGTACGGCCCACATTGAGGAGTCACAGTGTTAATGTTTTCCTTGTCTATGTTGCTCTCATTCCGCTGCGATCACCTTGTTAAAAAAACATCCGGTCGGCAGCCTCGCTTCTAATTAGAGGCCACTGGCCCAGAGGAGTTGCAGGAGAGTGAAAGCGCTGTTATGTTCACCCAGAGGGATTCGTAGGGTGTAAAGCAGAAAGAGTGTGACAACAACTTGCTGTTACAGTCAATGGTTTACTACGCCGTGTACATGTGCGATCAACAGGAGAGTCGAGATGGGTTTTTCCACTTCCTGTTTGCAACAGTTTGGTCACATGAGTGTAGATGTGTATACCGGAGACAAATTCCTTGTGTGTTCTACATACTTGGTCAATAAAGATGATTCTGATTCTGATGTAAGAAGACACAATTAGAAGTATAGTGTACAGCGTTACGTTGAAGACCATGCTGTGCCGCAACGTGCTGGGCAACTTGGAGCTCTACTGGATGCAGCATAATTAAGGGAAGAAGCAGAGAAGGTCCCCTACTAAGCAGAGAGAGTACATGACTACGTTTGGTTGAACATTTTGGCTTTCAAATATACAATGACGAATTCTCTTTTGTTGTGTGTGTGATGTGACTTAGTAGGTGTTTGAAAGTTTTGAATTACCTTTGCCTTCACGCTCATTTCTGTGAACCATTTAAGGCGTTCGACACTGTGTTTTAGCATTAAGCTATCAGACTTACGTTAATATCTAGTTTGGTTGAAAATTTTTGTGTTTGGAGTATACATTTCGTTCACTTTTGTTGTATGTGTCAGTTTTCATGAATCAAAATTCAAAACCTTACATCATCTGTCATCTTTCCCCACTGACATAAATGGAAGTGCCACTCTTGCGCTTCATGTGGTGCACGTTGGACAAAGAAGAGTTTTTTAGACTGTTTCGGTAAGCTTGCAATGGTAGTATTCGTTTTTCACAGAGGATCAAGTGTATATGCCTGGAAGTATTGTTAGATTGTCTTTCAAAATGTGTTGCTTTTTGTCGAAATACTGTTGCTTAAAGGGTTATAACGCCATCACTATCAATGCTATTTCTTTTTGTATTGTGTGTTACCATTAAACTAATGGGCATTGTGTATGCAAAGTTGTATTGTTTTAAATGTGCAACGGGTAATTCTCTTTGCTTTATGTTTAGTATTAAAGGAAACTCCAGCTGCTGGTGGCAATGAACAGCTTGAAGCCTTTTTTATTCACTGTCTGCTCAGCTTCTGCTGCTTGTTGTGAATTGAGTTTGCTGCCATCATCTCGCACATCTAATCTTTTTTTTTTTTTTGCTCACAAGTCGACGCCAAAAAAAAAATATATATTTTTTTCTTATCTTGAAAACTGCACAAGTCAGGACACTTCCAAGTCCAGGCACTAGTGTCAACAACTTGAAGCAAGCACGCCGCACCTCTTATTTGCAGATCTTTTTCTGAATAAGAGAGAGAACTAAGAAATATTTTTAAAAAGTACAACTTATATCACATTACAAACACGAATAACAAATAGTTTAAACTTGTGTTGAAATAATCCTAATAGTTTCATGTATCGGAACATGAATGGTGGGTAAAGAGGGTCAGTTTCAATCATGTGCCACTTTAGTATGATCTTGCATGAATATAGCAGTTTGGTGTGTGGCCATGATGGTCAGATGGGGAAATAAAACCATTTGAAGTAACCCATTTGTATTTCCTGATTTGGTTGAGTTGAGTCGACTGTATACTCTCAAATAACCCCAAGTTACAGAATGCTCGGTAAACTAAAAAAAAAGGGATAAAAAATGCAGTCACCTTATTTAAATAGATATGCAGTGAAATACACATGCAGTTCAATGATGGCACAGGCCGTAAGCATGCCATGTCCCTCTGAATAACCTGACTGGTTTTAAATGATGAAGGATCTACTTCATTCTCGCTAAGCTGATCTGCTTCTCAATTTTATTTGCTACATGGCAGGCAAATACCCTGCCCATTTTGTTCTCTCGACACCAACAAATTGAGAGGCAAAATATATGAAATTGTGCTGATCTGACAGTGCGCGCCGTATTTCCACCAGTAAATGATGAGTCCGGGTTATAACATCAGCAGAGGTTCACGGTCCAATCGGGCTTTTTTTCCCTGCTAAGAGGAGATAAGAGCTGAAGAGATATATTCAAACACATTTACATTCGGGTGAAGCTAAAAAGCTTCTGGAGTTGAACTGAAAAAAAACAAAAAACACTTCTGCTCTCTTGAGTGGAGCCTGATGGGAAGCAACAGTACACCGTAACAACATTGCAAAATGCACAACAGCATGTCAAACATCAGGCTCCAAGGTGTGGATGTTAGCTGGGACACAGACTGATAATAAATAAGAATTGATCTTTAAAATGGCTAAATGAACAAATCTTTATCTTATGAATGCATGCATATTACTCTGATTAAAAATCCATGGATGACAAATGAAGATTTCGCTTGCCAAAGCGATTCTTAACTTGCCGAGTGCAATGACGAACGGACTTGCATCGTGTTCTTACAAATCTTGTGTGAAATGATTCCAATGATTTAGTGTTTATGATCATAATTGTTTTCAACCAGATACAACAGGAGTAGCTCATCCTGGTCAAATACTGTCGTTCTTCAAATGTGTAAAACAGTACATCATATCGCAACCATACACCACCGTGTGTGTGTGTGTGTGTGTGTTCATCATATATAAATAACGTGTTGAGCCTTAATTGTAAAAGTGAACACGCAGGTGTCATTTAATCCCTCTTCTTATATGGACAGAATGAATCAGTGGTCTCCAAAGGGAAGTTCCTCATTCTACCTCATGTGCGTGATGCCATGTAAAGTACATCTAATTACATTTCAGGTCATCTGAATTTGTCAATCAATCGTCTGCACTATATTGAGGTTTGAAGTATAAAAAGCTCATTAAAACTAAACACTTCTGGGATTCATTTATTTGGATTGACCTGAACAGATGTGACAGTGAAATTGCTTCTTTCAGTTTGTCACTGACAGTGCACTCACTTGATGTAATATTAGACACAACTACACAATTAAATGAACCTCATATAAAAGAGCAGTCTTCATTTATGCATTTGAAAAGGGTAAATTTAGTTTTAGAAACGCCATTGGGTGTACTGCAGCCCAGTTACACATCACTGCAAGCTATTAAGCATATTAATAGACACATTTTAACTGAACCTTGATGTAAATTGAGTATTATAATCATTGTAAAGGCTGAATTTGCTCTTGCACAGGATGTCATGAGATGGTGCAGGTGTACCTCATGCTGTCGCGGTATTTGTGACAAATACCACGTGGCACCCAACCTTTCGATTCACTACAATGGTACTGTTATGAATGATAATACTCTGCTTATTTTTTGTTCTTTACCATTCTGCATTAGCTTTCAGTCGCAGCTTTTATGCTTCAGGAAACAAATGTTTTAAGATAAGATAAGATATCCTTTATTTGTCCCACACTGGGGAAATTAAGTTACAAAGTAGTAATTAGTTACTTAGCGTATGGACTAAACGCAGAGGAAATAACATTTTATGCGGAATCAGAGATCAGAAAATCCCAGACGGTGTCACTTGCATGTTCTTAGGACTGACACTGGGGTTAAAGGTCATCCTGTCTTCTCCACAGATGTGGTCAGACAAAAGGCTTCACACCAGCAAGGGCAAAACCCAGCAGAATATGAAATACCACCATGTTGGTTTTAAAGCTGGGAGACTCAAATAATGACCCGGTAATCAACTGTTAAGTCCTCGAGTGTGGTGCCAGAAGGCTTTAACTTATGGGCTGATGTTGGGTAGCAGTAAGAAATCAGAGAAACTCTGCTCTCCCTCCTCTATTGTCAAACTTCAACGAGCTCTTAGTGAAAGGAGTGCCGCCTTTCGTTTTATCAGTGTACTACTTTGCTCATGTCAAAAACTTTCATCTCCCACAATGACTTCGTGCATTGCCTTCTTTTAAGACCGGACTGCATATTACGTGAAATGCTTCTGTGCGTACCGATTCTATTTTTAGACGGCTACGGTTAATGTGATGTCCAGGCTAACGTTTGCTATCTGTTGGTCTCTTTCACACTGCAGCACAAAGTCCATTCAATTGATGGCAAAAAATAATAATCATAATAATTCCGTCATTACAGTGGGCCCCCACAAACTTAGATTTCAGCACCTGTGGATTCACCGATTCAGTATTTTTCAATACCTTTTTTGAGTTTTGGATTAATCATTTGTTTTTGTGTGTGTTTTTTGGGGGGAGGAACTAACCTCTATTTTTCCATGGAAAACACTAAATGGTGGTTCACCCATTTTTTTTCAAGAATTCTTCAGGTTCAAAAGATATATATTTTTTAAACCCTCTTCAGTGCATTTGGAATGGCCTTCAATTATTATTTTTGGTCCGGTACATATGCATTGTACACCATAGTAATATATGATTGAGTGCTATTTTTTTTTCATGAAAATACACATTATAACATTTTTTGATTGGACGGGGGTCTTGGTGGATGGGGTCAGTTGGATTAAGGTGATCTGAGAAAGGAACGATATAAGTTACAAGCGTGGTCCCGAAACAAATGAAACTAATATCTCAAGGCACCACTGTACTTTTGTATCGCTTTCAGGTACTTTCTTCAAGTCTGCCATCAGGACATGACAGATTTGAAAAGATGGACACGCCCAGCTGGAGCTATCATCCCCATCAGCAGTTTGTGGATAAATTGTACTGTTCATTATCTTGGAAACATTTTCCTCTTTCAGTTAATTATGCTGCCCGTTTGATAAGTGGATGACTATTAGGGCCTCTCTTATATATGAAACAGGAGATTAAATTAATTCGGTGCAGGTGATCACAATCACAACTAGATTGTCAAGCCTCGGGTGGAGTCAAATGATACAGGGCCCTTGACATAAATGAAACACCTAATTAATATGTTATTATCCTTTACTGATAACGGTGGGGTCTAAAAAAAATAATAAAATAGGTGTTGTATTTGTGAACTTTCTGTAGTGCAATCATTTGGAGGGCAGTGGGGGACCGTGGCACAGATGTGTGTACGTGTGTGTTGAAGATTCGGGAACGCGTGAGTGCATTCAATAAGCTGCTAATGCCACTGAAGGACAATCACAGATGGAGCTCCTATAATAATTAATGGGAGCATGGCAGGGTTCCAAAGCCTGGGAAATAACCAAAGTGTGTTTGATCCACCCGCTTGTTTTTAATGTAGTAGAGAAGGCTAATTCAGTGCACGGATTTCGCTTCATGACTGCAGGTAAGGGATGCCTTCATCTTAGTTCACCGAAGAGGAAGCAAAGAGGAAGAAGGGAAGGCGATGGTCGACGTCAACACAATCGGCGCGATACCCAAAGCGAGGTTTTTAATAGCAATTAGTCAAGCAGCTCTGGCCATTGTTGTTTCATTCTGAAGAGCAGGCACTCCTGACCAAAAGCGGAGCGTGAAACCCACTTTATTTTCAAAAATCCACAATTTGCTGTTAAGAATTCTTGATTTTCTTCAGCCGTCTCCTTTTTACACCCCATCTCTGACCTCAACATCTCGCCCGGGGTTAATGTGCGCAAAAGCGTTTCATATTTCCTCCAATGTGCCAGCAATGCACTCACAGTGTCCTTTCAGCCGATATATTTTTTACACGCGAAACTCTGCGCTTCATGATTTTTGCCTTCACTTGCTCATATTCCCATTTATTATTACTTCGTATGCACGTCTGTCCCTTCTGGGGGCAGCACGGGGGTATTAGCGGACGGAGCTTTCACTGGTTCTTTAAACCATTAACCAAGGGTGGGATCTAATGGATGGCAATGGTCTAACTTCATGTAACATCCCTAAGCACCTCTGGAGTGGGCTGTGGGCTCCTTGTGGGTCCAGGGAAAATCTGAGATGCAAGAAAAATGTCACGAGGGTCCCTGAGTGAGTCATAGTGGATGTAAAAAGTCTACGCACCCCCGTCCAAATTTGTTCCCCAAAAAAGAAGTCCAAGATGAATCATTTAAAAACTTTTTTTCCACTATCAATGTGACCTATAACCTGTACAACGCAGCTGAATTTTTAAATCACCTTTGTGAGAAGGGAAGCAAAAGTACAATTATGTAAGACAAGTACGCACACCCTCTTATACCTGGTGTGTGTTTATACAGGCCGGCTCATTGAAGCGTATCATGATGAGTGATATTTTATTTGTCGTTCTTTGAAAATGTATCCCCACGAAAATGACTAGCGGCACAAAAAAGTGGGTTGGAAGGTGGTTGACGGGTTTGCACACTTGCCTCACAGTACAGAGGTTTAGGGTTAGATTCCAGGCTCTGACCTTCCTGTCTAGAGTTTGCATGTATTCCCTGTGCCTGTGTGGGGTTTCTCTCTCTCTCTCTCTCTCTCTCTCTCTATATCAAAAACAAAAAAGGAAACAGGCCATTTGAACAATGGGGTGTAGACTTTCTTTTACCATATGTAGGTAGGAGGAAAGAGTTGATGAAGGTATTCTCAACTAGAATATTTGTGGCGATTTGAAATGATGAGCGCAGTTGGAGCATGTTGCTCTAAATCAGAATAATGAACCAATTAAAACCTGTAGGAAGAAGGTTGAGCGTGTCAATGAGGGATTGGACAGACGTGGGCAGAAGGGGAATTGGTGAATGGGGGAGGACTTTGCAGGGGAGGGGGTTTTAAGAAGGAGGGGGCGGGTAGCAAGGGCAGCGGCATCTCTAAGTCAGCCTCTGGGGGATTCCCTCACGGATAAGTGGTCCGATCTCATTGGGAATGTGACTTAACGCTCAGGAAATGGTCATGTTTAATTTAACTAACAGATGGTAGGGATATCTGAAGACCGTGTGTGTGTGTGCGTGTGCGTGTGTGTGTCGGGGGAGACAAAGACCCTGGTGAAGCAACAAGGCCACCTTGAGGTTTCGTTCAGCTCACTTGACATGACATTCGTCGCGCACTAGTTCATGTAAACAGAAAACAAAACAAGAAACAAAAGAACCCGGGACAATGAATACCAAGACAGCTAACATTGATTTGAGTAGTCATCTGTTTGCTGCAATCATGTCAGCTACTGAAAGCCTTCTAAATGGCAGGTCTTTTGCTTACAAGGGCAAAGTATATGAATCTTACTGACAGCTACTAACAGCTTTCTTGAAAACATTGTGATTTTCTACAGTGCACGCACACGCCATGGTGACCCCACATTGCTTTGGTATTATATTGGTGGAATAGACACGTTATGTTGTATTTACTGTAGCACTAACACTGATGCAAGTTAGATGAACCTTTCGGTGACAGAGACTCTTCACGATTTGCTTTTTAGCCATAGTTAAATATAACATTTTCAATACACTTAAGTCTTTTTGTGAAACATAATGCATACAACACAACAGGAAACATGTTTTTGCTGTGTAACCTCATGTGATACGAAATGGCGTTCATTTGGCCGATATACAGTACAGTGTATTCATCTACCAGTCAAATATCAAATTGCAACAAAACAAGTTGCTCACTGTGCTTTTGGTCATGACTGCTCACATTGCTCAGCGCATGGACGGATTTACTGTTGAGAGTCGTGTTCTTGCAAAACCTTTGCGGCATGTGAAATAAAATAACACATTGAGTTGATAAAGCTACACTTGTGTTTGTCGGTTTCATTTCTTTGCTTGGCTTCTTTCTTTAATTATATTTATCACTGGAGCTTATGCGCACATTACACATACTGCAACTGTAGGGGGCACAAGAGAGCATTAATGGACAATTGTCCATGGTTAATACACGTCTGTTTTTGGGATTTGAAAATTTCATGTAGACGGGACTAGTGGTTAAATCAATAACGGAGAAATGAAAACAGTGTAATGTACATGCCAGGCCACAAATTGGTGATGTCTCAAGAAAAAGGTGTCGAATACTAACACACAAGAAAGCCCTGGCAGGATATGGCATTGTGAAGTGGAACTAATTTGTTGGGATTTTTGTTTAGCTTTGACCTTGATCCTTTTGGAGTGATTGCTTTAGAAAAAGGCAAGACAAATGTCAGAATTTGAAAAAAAACATCCTATTGTTTTTGAAGTTCTTGTTGTTATTGCTTTTCCACAAAGGTAATGTGTTTCACGGGAGATGGAATGCCATTGTCAAAGAGGTTCAGATGTAGCTTAAAGTATTAAAACGCCGTCTACTACTCTGCTGAGTGTGGCTTTTGCCTGGATGGATTCCACGATATCAAAAAAATAAAAAAATCTTCAGCAGTTCCCATGAATGGAGCCTCTGGTAAAATATGCACCTGCTACACTCCACTTAGCGGCAAATAAAACTTTGGTGATCCTCTCACATAACGTGTACTGTGTTGTAATGCCGTCCTTTGTGTTTGCGGCGACTGCGGTGAAGTGATTGTGTGTCTTTCTTGCCTCAGGTAGTCCCGACGGCACAGGATGAGGTTGGCTTTCGTATAAAGGGTGGAGCCCACCTCCCCAAGGCGGCAGTCGCAGCAGGCACATTTGAGACAGTCCTCATGCCAGTATTTGTCCAGGGCTTTGAGTAGGTAGCGGTCTTTAATCTTGCGATTGCAGCCAGCGCACCCCTTCTGTTTCCCTTTGGGCTGGACGGAGAGCATCGGCACACCTGGAGTGATAAGGAGACAAATAGCGAGGCGTGATTTATGGCCGCGGGAACCCGAGTGACTTTTCATGTTCTCTTTTTGATAAGCGGGCCGATTCCGCGGGCGTCTAAGCATGGCCTCACGTGCAACGGCGGCACAGCGCCGACCTGCTTCATATGCATTAAAGAAAACACTCTTCCGTGTACAGTAGATAAACACGCGGGTCACATTGGACTACCAACCCCTCACTTGCTCGTTCCACCAAGAACACGCTGTAACACTCACGGTACATGAGCACTTGCAGTACCGAGTTTGCACAATACATAATACATCAAATCTGGGATCTATTTTGCTTATTGTGGTACTTACAGCGGGCCGTGTAGTGCATTAGTTACCATTTCATCAAGCCCATTTCACTCAACTGTCCAGAGCTGTAAAAGCTCCTCATGGGCTTTGTTTGGTATAGATTAACATTAACCTTTTAAAAAGCCTCTGACCGCAAAATACGCTGCTACCAGACCCCAGTGAGATATGTTATGGCCTAAGTGCCTTTTAGCATACACTCACTCTTATTCTCACACGCACACACACACACGGCTCCCACAGCCTTTACACTTATCTGTGCTCATGTGTCTGCTATGAGCGAGCCCAAAGTTACCCAACTCGCAAATTGTCCCGGTGTCACGCAGGCCCCCTTTAAGTGAGCCTTTTAGCCTCCTAAAGGACAAATAAAGTCCATTTAATAACTGCACTAAACACTAATAGTCTATGTGTGGCTGACATTTGTGTCCGTACTAAAAGCCCCCCTCAGGCCACTGCTGGTACCGAGGCAGGGGCGCGCAGCACTCCTCTGCAGCACTAACAGGTCTGCCACAGCTGAGAGCACCACACAACAGCTCTTAAGACACTCTCTCACACACTGAGCTATTGATCCATCTAAAAGAACACACAGTGGACGCCACTTGCCACTCTCTTTCAAAACACCCCCCCCCCCCAAAAAAAAATTGAACACCCAGAGGAAGGGGGGTCTGGTGGGTCAACAGGGGGGTGCTGCCAGAATTTGGCATGTGGGGCAACCCACCTATAAAGGCCGAGATGAGTGAAATCGAGTTCTGTGTGTGTCTCTGTTTTTAGGCTTCAGAGATAAGTGAAGGGGAGCAAATGTCTAGTGTTTGACTACCACGCGGCTGGTGTGTTTGATTTTGTTCACGTGCTGTTTGTGCTTGATGCCCAATTGTAAACGCAGCTTCACTTTGCGCACTGTTTCTCTCTGCTTGTCATGTTTGCCCTTCAAAGAAATATTTTGTGTGTGTTTGTGTGCGCACGCATGTGTTAAGGCTATGTCTTCCTTAAAAACAAAGAGCATAAACATATACGGCTAAGATGGGACACTTGAAAAAATTTCCTTGGACAATTGAAGTGTGACGATCAATTTGTTCATTTTAATTGGAGGAGCAAAATTGTCAATAAGTGTGATCTTCCACAACCAATTTTTTGCTCCAAATAGTTTGTAGTTTTTGGAGAGGTATTACATTGACATTTGTTCAACAAAAGAAATGCTGTTCACAGCAGTGCAAAACTGCGTACAGAAAGTCAAATTATTCTGAGGCTCCAAGCTAAAGCACTTCACAGTGTCAAACTCAAGCCAACGAAAACAAACTGTAGCCTCTACATTTGTGTTCACGAAAATGAACTCGTTGGCATGTAAAAATTGAGCGGATGCATTGTGTAGCAATACACTACCTTTGCCAGTCTGGGGAACCTGAATCCATTCGCCTGTTGGTTTGTTTCATTGAATATGCACAATTTCAAATATAATTCGTTTTGTTCAGAAATTGCTTTTACCAAATTTTGCTCACTCCCTGTTGACCATTCGTTTGTACAGCAGCTATTCTGGGCACCAAATGAATTGGTCTACATTTTCTTTCTGCTGGTAGTTGAAAAGTACTGTGATTTTGCACTAATACTCCAAGAGGTGGCAACTACATAACCTCCAAGATATGAAATCAAGAGCAAGAGACCTGAGGGATTGAAAATTTGTTCTTTTTTTAAAATGCTGAGCATTTAAATCAGCCACTTAAAATAGTCAAAGAGCTCTCTATTATTTGCATTTGTCTGTATCAGAGGTGAAATCAATAATCGTATTAGTCACCAGGCTTTTTATATATAAGCATGTTGTCTGGTGTGAAGACGTCTCATTTATTTATTAGATGTTGAAGAGTAGAGGCTAATTGGTCTAGTTCTGCAGTGGAATCCATCAATTAGAGTTTGGCCTTTCCTGCATCCCACCCTCCTCTAAACAGGCCCCTTGAAGTTGCTGCAGTATGATCACAAAAACTTACATAAATACCAATGTTAGGTGCAAATGAAGGTAAAAAAGCTTCAAATTCAAGTGGCGGTGGTTGAGGGCAGCCTTTTCTACTTGCATTTCATGCCTTGTTAGGGGAGCTCTCTGCAGGTATGCCAACCATCCTCCTCTGACAGGCTTCCACAGAACTACAGAGCAGTCATAATGAGGAGAGAGAGAATGACTTTGTATGTGTGTGTGTGCGCACGCGCGCACGTGTTTTAAAGTCTTTTCAAAAAGAAAACATTTAAGTCCCTTAGGGATCACCAAACTCTTTTAATTTGCCTTTCATGACAACTAATCTCGAATTCCATTCGAAATCTTTGCTTTAAATAAGATTACTAATTATACAAAAAGGTCGTTCCTGCACCTTTGGAGAACTACTCCTAATTGGTTGAGACGACCACATTCTCCATATACATATCACGTGTGTGTTTTACATCCTGCTTGAAAAGGCCAACGCTTCCAAAGATTAACCTATCTTGGAATGACTGGATTCTGCCTCCGCTGGATGCCTGCTCGCTTTAAAGCCCCGCTCAACTCATCAATGTAAAACACTAACACTGACTTTAGTCTTTGCAGTCAGTCGCACATTCATTTTGTACTGCAAATACCCCCAGTTGTTGGGGAGGTGTCTCAACTGAGCCGGCATGGACTTTCAAGAATTTAGTGGGAAATCAGACGATGTACATAAAATAGAGTGGACCTTGGCTCTTTGCTCGGAATAGGGACCAAGTCCGACCACGGCCAGAGAATTTGACGCGCACTTAAATGTGATGATATGGGGACAAACAATTTTGAAAATTAATTTATGAACTGCAGCATTTCAAACTCTTACAAACATCTACAAAACATTGCTGTACTCTTAAAAAAATGCATTGGACAGTTTACAGCTGGTAATGCAGATGCATCATGTACAGTAACTTCAATTCTGAAGATGTTGATGATAATGATGATAAACCCCAACACCAGACAGAAAAATAAATATACAGTATATATATATATACTGTATTTATATATATATATGGGGGGAAAAAACAATAAGAACCCTTTAAAGACTACCATTAACCCATTTAATGCCACCGGTCACATTTGTGAAGGACAACAATGATTTAATTTACAGGGCTCTAAAAATTTTACTATTATTATTTACTATAATTACTGATTACTTAAAAGTGCTACGAATGACACCTGATTTTGACTTTTAAATGTCTGGGAAAAATTTGGGATTAAATGGGTGAACAACCATGGTCTCAACACAATGCGAAAAGAAATAATTCTATTATTTCATAATAATATAAGATGAAGTAATTTCACACTGCGTTCAATTTAAAGTTATCGTTGAAAATACTGGCCATTTGGTTTTTAATAATTACAAAAAGGTATTTTTAAAGATGCGGACCGAAGACAGTAAACGAATATCAGCAGGTAGAGTATTCCAGTTACGGGGGAGCCAATGACTTTCTTGCCTATTTCTTTCGTAGCAAAGTGGGGACTATCAAGAAAAACTGGTCTGAACCTCGTAATGTGTAATTGGATAATCGTGGAGCAAAGTATGGTTTCAAACAATGAGGGAACTAAAAAACGAATACATTTAAAAAGAAACTGAAAGCAGTGAAATTGTCGTCCATGCGCTCAAGAAAGCCACCCTAGTGGATCATGATGATGATGATGATTAAGAATCAGTGTAGCAGGGCAAGTGTGAAACAATGAACATTTGACTACACAGCAAAATGTGGAACATCGCCGGTGGGTACTGTGGAGTGGCATCTCCTGATAGAAAAATCTTGGTAGGATGCATGAATCTAAAATACCCAGCACTTGGTTGTTAACTGACATGAAACCGCTGAGTACACGGTGACAAAACGATCTGGCAGTCAAAGATAGGTTTGGCGATGTTCGGCTGAGCTGTTGAGCTGGATATCACTGGTTTTGATCATATGTTCAGTCCTCGTTCGGCCAAACTATCATAAGACAAAGCAGCAAATATGGGGGCTGCCATCTTATCGATCTATTCCCACTGAGCGTCACTCACAAAACTAACACTGCTGCTGTTAGATTTCTGATTGGATGAGCGCAGGAGGTCTGCCCTCCGCCGCAGGGGTTTTGTTGAACAGGCAATTTGTTTTTCTTTCCTTTTTTTTGGACATGTTTAAGATCAACAGTCACTGTTTATTGTCTCAATCAAAGAGACGGTACGATCCAATAAATATGATACATACTGAGAGCAGGGGTCACCGACGTGGTGCCTGTGGGCACCAGGTAGCCCCCAACGACCACATAAACAGCTCACGGGCCTGTTGCCAGAATCGCTCACCACTGATGGGACATTGTGATCTACGAGGAATGTTGCATCAGTAATCATTTGAAAATTTAAACACTGGTGGCGAGTTATTGAAATAAAGAGTTACATATTGGTATTTATGTTTCCTAATTACCGTGACAAGTGATTAACGTGATTTGCGTCTTCACAGAAAGGAATAAGAAATATTTATAATAACATGTGTGCAATATGAGCAATTTTTTTAATTTCAGAAGCGTGTATCAAACTGCTACCCCTTTGCATTAGTCATGAGCCAAGAAGGAGCTCTCAGGTTCAAAATGGTTGAAGAGTCCTGTTGTACTGTGGACATCATTTTCTTACTTTTTTGGGCCACGTAACAGAAAATCGCAAATAAGTAACGTCCCCATACACAAACAACGGAGGATACGACTAAACAGAAACATCTGCAAATTTGTGGATGCTAAACTGCGAATATGTGGGAGTCCACTGTAAAATGTTCAAACTATGCTTGGTGCACGTTGTGTGCATAAATGCCTGAAGATGTGCTTTGTAATACAATCGTGACTTTTTGTGAGGAACCCACAAAAAATAAAAAAAAATCAAGCCTATGAGGAAAAGGAGTCACATTTCACTGACAATACTCTCATGAGTTAAGCGAGTAGCTCACTAAGTCATTAAACAAATAGTACTTACAAACAATTAATCTATCATCGAGAAGTTTTGTTGTTGTTGTTCTACAAGCCGAGAGACATTTTCTTACCGCTCAACACACTTGGGGTGTCAATTTGGGTAGAACACAACCTTCCCATTGGCACCATCCCTGGGTGAAAAACAACGCGATAGTCAGGCAACTAGATCACAGATGGAGAGAAATAAAATGACCTTTTGTTTAACTGAAGTCACAATAGGTACGAGGTGTGTCAGAAAGGTTCCAGGACTTCTACGAACCCCTTCTTCTACTACCTCCAAACTCCAAATTTACCCCGGGAGTCTAACACAATTTCTCTGCCATTGCCTTTATGTACTCCTCGAGGGATTCATCCAGGATCCTCTGCATCCCCGTCATCATGTCATCCATGTTTTCAAAACGGATCACTTTGATGACCCTCTTGATATTGGGAAAGAGGGAAAATAATCACACAGCCAGGTTGGGAAACTTAAGAAGATTGCTCAAAGCAATGTGAGCAGGTGCATTTTCTTTAGACATGCTGGCCCACATTGAACATGTAGTTTGGATTTTATTGTTTGTGTGTGTGTAAGAGAGATACAAATCCTGGAACTTTTCTGACACCTCGTGTGCATCACCACATCTCTTTTTATTTTCAAACAAGATACATTTTGCAAGTTCAACCTGGGCGACACAACTTATCCGTCCTCAGAAGGAATTGAAATGCTATTTGTAGGATTTTAAAGAAAACGCATTCCACGGAGCACTCAACGGAAAAGCTCGAAAATGGAGAAGTAAAATGATCACAAATGCATGACAAGGCTTGCATTAACTCTTTCAACAATTATTGATGAAATACATTTCTGAGGTACTGTTAGCATTTAGAAATAATTGGTATCTCTTATTTTGGCCACTGCGTTGATCCATTTGAGGTCCTTATTTATTTATTGAATTTGCATGACTTTTGTAACCTAGCCAAACCAATAAGAGACAAAGCAACACTTAATATGCTGAAATACGCAAATAGTTAGCATCTTAATGATGACCGGACTGATAAGTGAAATGGCACCGTAATTGCTGAATAATTTACGGTTAATTAGCTTCATTTGATGAACGAATCAATCATTTGCAGCCCTCTTTTTAGCACGCCTCATTGTGCACCGGGTACAATTGAAAGGAAATGCATGCACACTCTCAATATCCTCCCACACTCGATCGCAGTGGAACATCTGTTCTTTACGTCACTCAACCGTAATAGCAGAGGGGACAGTTGCCTCCGATTGTGTGTGTTTGTTAAAGGCCATTTTTGATCACGTAAAAGCCACGACGCGATGCACCCTCTGTCACTTCACGGGGAGTTAAAGGATCTTGATGAAACTCGCTCAGCCTTCCTGACACATGGGGAGAGGGCGGTGGTCTTTCAAGGAGGTGGAAGCTGGCCCCGGGTGGGCTTTCTCCCAGGGGCCCCCAATAATTCCTCGCCGCAGCTGCGGCAAATATGAGCCACACGCCATGGAGATGCTTCGCAAATTACACGCCGCGCGTTACAAAATGGGTGCATACAGCCGAAACAAAGTGCATTTGTCAGCATTATCTTTCACATGTCCGACCTCAACGTATTTGTAAAATAGACGTCAGCCCTGCATTGATTAGTCAACCACCACCCCACAAGCCATTTTATATGTTAAACACATTTCAAAATCATAGTGCCAATATTGCGACTGCCACTCCAGAAGGAACACGGGCTAATTTGATCCTTTTAAGTTTTTGTCCCCGCTGCCAGAGGTACATCTACGGGAGGACACAATCCGCGGACCTGAGTGTCTGCTCCCAGCGTTAATGTGTTGCTCATGCAGATGTCTTGCCATTGTGCGCATGAATCAGCGCCTTTCATTGGGCTTCTGTCATTGCTGTAATTGAGCCCATGGACACGTTTCTCTACTGCCAAGACAAAAACACGAGACATCTGTTAATAATATCTGCTGCAAAACACATGGCGGTTGAAAGCAGCCTGATGAGTGTGTTTGCAATGATAAGTCAAATAAAGAGTACTGATTCACTGCGTGATTCATGTTCCCATCCTTGGTTGGGGCGTGTGTGAGCTCCGAGTCAAAGAACAGAAATGTGTGAACACACGGAGGCAATCACACTGACACACACTATTAAATTAGGCCGTTTCTCACCGAGCCCAAGTCAATATTACATTTCATCCTTTTTTTTTTCAAACGCAACCCTGTGAGAGCCCTCTATGTTACTGTACGGCGCAGCTACATTTCCAGATGGTGCCGTATGAATGCCGGGGTCTGTGAGGTGATTTCTGGGACTGTATGCATGCTACGATTACAACATAATTAACACCCACAGTAAGTGGGAGCGAGCAGACAGGGCTTGTGTGGATGAGGAGGGGACTGTTCATTAACAAGATGCACTCTCTCAAACTTTGCAGCTTGCTGTGGCTAATAAGCCCCGGTGAAACGGAGCCCAGCCGTCCCTCGCATTGACCCTGGCGCTGCCTGGGATAAGGGAAGGTTTTGTCTCCTGGAATAATTGCTCTTTTCACATGTTACAAGTGTCCTGACCCCCACTGTCTGCAGCCACTTTTCCTACCATAATTACTCCTGATCCGCTCCAAATGAGTCAGCCGCATTAGGGCTGCAATAACACTGGCCCGGCTTCAAGCGCGGCATGGGGAGTCTCAGCAGAGCAGCCTGGAACAGGACTGCCTTTTCTCCCGGCCCACGGTCATTTCCATCACGTCAGAGGTGCATTTCTTACACTTGAAGTCAGCACGAAGGCCCTGGGCCCTTTTTTCTAAAGCTTACAGGCGGCATTGTTAGCTCCTGGTGTTCACGACACATTGTGGTTTGGCTGCAAACTCCGTCCCAATTAACGGAAAAACTTCATTAGGGTGGTGTTTTTTTTTCCCCACACTTTTCAGCCCCCTATTATTTTTAATTTATTCACATGGGGTTAATTAAAAGAAATGTATCACAGAGATATGCAACAGCTTTCTAATTAAATTCATTGCTGCCTTTTTTTAACACGTGAAACTGGCAGTTTCCAAATTATAACAGAAGGGGACTTGTTCCTTGCTCAGTGGAAGGGGAAGATTATGGCTCAGCAAGGTAAGCTGTCAGGAAATAAAAAAGAAAAAAAAGAGTGAGAGAGTTTGAGATGGCACTAGAAGAAGCTGAGGAAGGGAAGAAAGGATGGCAAACATTTATTGTACACGCCTCTCAACAGATAAATGACAAGTCCTTGAAAGATGGAGGACTTCCCTGGTCCAAAAGGCAGATGAAAATTGAGTGATGCATCTTGCAAATCCAATGTTTTGATTTTGGTCATGACTTCTATACCACTTTTGTATGATGCTGATGAGGTGATCATAGCTCCTATTGACTACTAGTTTGTACTATCTGCTGCATAACACAACCCTGTACACGAAATGTGGTAGAAAACTTTCATGTTTGGTGTCACAAGAGAAAAACAGTGATGCTTTGAGATACGAGTGACCCTACTGGTGAATTTTCTAAGATCGGAGCCGTTGTTTGGATAATTTGTTTCACATTGTGCATTTACATCAACATCTCTTTGCTTATTTGTACACAAATGGCGAAGCAACACAATACGATATATTATGATCATACATACTCACGTGCATGTATTCTTTGTCGTCTGTATAGAACGATTAATATTATTGTGACTTACTGCGTTTTGACCAGCCCCGTGTGTCTGTATTATGCTGCCCCCATGTAGCGAAGTCGCGTGCACCAGAAGACGCAGAACTGGGGTATTATGTGACAAAAACAGTTTAAATCTTTGCATTCAAATCAATCAAATCTGTAGTTAAAATTAATACTTAAAACAGCAGATTAAAGCATGTTTTTTAAATGAATTAATTTCCATTGATTTCAATGGGGAGAGTTTTGAGAAACAAGAGCTTTGAGTTACGAGCGTGATTTAAATTCAAATTTCAAGTCAGAACTGTATTTCAAATCCAAGCTACTAGTTTTCCCCTTCAGAGTGATCATCCTGGAGTCTAACATAGTTGCCCAGCCTTCTCTGCCACACCTTCAGACACTCCTTGATGGATTCATCTGACATCCTCCGCAGCTCTGTCATCACGTTCATCTTAATGTTGTCCATAGATTCAAGACGGGCTTCCTTGATGACCCCCTTGACCCCCTTTGAAATGAGGGGGAAAAAAAAAAAAAGGGAACCTGGTTGGGTAAGGAGGTAGGTTGCTCCATCACAGCAATGTTCTTCTTGGCCAGGAATTGTCAGATGCTTGAAATATTGTGAATAACCACGTGCTGTCCTGCCACAACTCAAAACACGCCTCGCGCATTGAACAAAGCAAACGCCAAATGATGTCTTTGAAGACATCTACATGCACATAGAAGGGGAAAAGTTGTATTTTGGGTTTGAAATATATTGTACATCTTGACACAAATCCCGGAACTTTTCTAATAGCACCTCATAAACTACAGCAAGCATATACGCAACTCTGCCAAAACTATAAAAGTTAGTACTACAATGACTAGGGCCAAAGGTGTTTTATTCCACATTAAAAATGCATTTAGGGAGCAATGAAATGGATCCTTCGAAGGTTTGTGTCACTCAGGAGGTCGAGAAGTAGTGTTCAAAATCCTCCCTAATTCCCAGCAATTACTGCACACTTATTACTGCCATGGAAATGCTAGGAGACAGGTGTGTCATTCAGGGTCCTCATTGTGTCAAAAATGGGTTGGGGAGGGGTTGGGGGGGGGGGGTTAAGAAGGAACACCACATCGCAGTGCACCAAGGGAGGCACTTTAATCCTGAATAATGCAGATTCCCCACAGGGGGCAGTTATCTAACTGCACGGGCTTCTAATGCCATTCGAACACGTACTTTCACAACTGGTGGGGTAAATAATGAGAAAGGTCTCTTGGGGGAACATTTGTGAAGATGTTCAAGAAAACAAGGGTGACATGGAATCTGTCCAAATGATGACCTTGTCTGAAATTTGTTCTGATGAATTCATAGGTATTCATCTATATGGGGGGATTTTCCCCAATGGACAAGGTGCGTATGGGAGTGGGGGTCAGTTTGCGGATTCCCGATTACAAATCACAAAGTTCATTCATACTGATTGAATGGTGTCCATAATATGGATGGCAGTGTCATACTTGACCCCACACACTCAACTCTGCACGTCACTGGCTTGAATCAATCTTAACACCCAATGCCTTGTATCATCTACTGCCATTTCATTTTAGTTGTCTTTCTCAGACTGTGTCAGAGCCACTGAGAAAGTGCACATGTACCTCACACTGAGGGGAAATATACTCATAATGTAATTACTGCTCTCGGATCAAATCACATGACAACGCAATGAGAGCCAATGTTCTGTAAGAAATAAAAAAACAATTTAACCAAATGAATGTGTGAACATAGACCCAAATTCCTAATTTAGAGTAATGTGTGTTGTGTGGTCATTTGCATACAAATTTGTACGTGGCAAATATAATGTGTTTAGCGCTGATTAAAGCAGCAGCTTCAATTTCCGAACGCTGGTCGACTCGTTTTAACAGGGTCAAAACTTACATTTTAATCACCATTTTTAATTCGTTGTTTGAGACTTGATTGAGTGAAGGTCATCCTGTGAGAGATTACTTCTCAGCATGTTTGCTTTTATATGAGCCATGGCACCCAAGGGTGGTGTATTTGCCAAAAAAAGATGGCTGTATGATTTAATAAACGTAGGATCCCACAGTGCTCATCACTTTAATTCCATCCATCCATCCATCCATCCATCTTCTACCGCTTATCCGGGGCCGGGTCGCGGGGGCAACAGCTTTAGCAGGGAAGCCCAGACTTCCCTCTCCCTAGCTACTTCTTCCAGCTCTCCCCGGGGGATCCCGAGGCGTTCCCAGGCCAGCTGGGTGACATAGTCACTCCAGCGTGTCCTGGGTCTTCCTCGGGGTCTCCTCCCGGTGGGACATGCCCGGAACACCTCACCAGGGAGGCGTTCAGGAGGCATCCGAATCAGATGCCCAAGCCACCTCATCTGGCTCCTCTCGATGTGGAGGAGAAGCGGCTCGACTCTGAGCCCCTCCCGGATGACCGAGCTTCTCACCTTATCTCTAAGGGAGAGCCCGGACACCCTGCGGAGAAAACTCATTTCGGCCGCTTGTATCCGGGATCTCGTTCTTTCGGTCACGACCCATAGCTCGTGACCATAGATGAGGGTTGGAACGTAGATCGACCGGTAAGAGAGCTTCGCCCTTTGGCTCAGCTCCTTCTTCACCACGACAGACCGATACAACGTCCGCATCACAGCAGACGCTGCACCGATCCGCCTGTCGATCTCTCGCTCCCTCCTGCCCTCACTCGTGAACAAGACCCCAAGATACTTAAACTCCTCCACTTGGGGCAAGATCTCTCCCCCGACCCGGAGGGGGCACTCCACCCTTTTCCGACTGAGGACCATGGTTTCAGATTTGGAGGTGCTGATTTTCATCCCAACCGCTTCACACTCGGCTGCGAAACGCTCCAGTGAGAGTTGGAGAGCCCCGTTTGAAGGAGCCAACAGCAGCACATCATCTGCAAAAAGCAGGGATGCAATACTGAGGCCACCAAAACGGACGCCCTCAACGCTTCGGCTGCGCCTAGAAATTCTGTCCATAAAGATTATGAACAGAATCGGCGACAAAGGGCAGCCTTGGCGGAGTCCTACCCTCACTGGAAACAATTCCGACTTACTGCCGGCAATGCGAACCAAACTCTGACATCGGTGGTATAGTGACCGAATAGCCCATATCAGGGGGTTCGGTACCCCATACCCACGAAGCACCCCCCACAGAACTCCCCGAGGGACACGGTCAAACGCCTTCTCCAAGTCCACAAAACACATGTAGACTGGTTGGGCGAATTCCCACATACCCTCGAGGACCCTGCTAAGGGTGTAGAGCTGGTCCACTGTTCCACGGCCGGGACGAAAACCACACTGCTCCTCCTCAATCTGAGGCTCGACTTCCTGACGGACCCTCCTCTCCAGCACCCCTGAATAGACCTTACCAGGGAGGCTGAGGAGTGTGATCCCTCTGTAGTTGGAACACACCCTCCGGTCCCCCTTTTTAAAAAGAGGGACTACCACCCCGGTCTGCCAATCCAGAGGCACTCTCCCCGTTGACCACGCGATGTTGCAGAGGCGTGTCAACCAGGACAGCCCCACAACATCCAGAGCCTTGAGGAACTCCGGGCGGATCTCATCCACCCCTGGGGCCTTGCCACCGAGGAGCTTTTTAACCACATCGGTGACTTCAACCACAGAGATAGGAGAGCCCACCTCAGGGTCCTCAGATTCTGCTTCCTCCAAGGAAGACGTGTTGGTGGAGTTGAGGAGGTCTTCGAAGTACTCTGGCCACCGGTTCACAACGTCCCGAGTCGAAGTCAGCAGTGCCCCATCCCCACTGTACACAGTGTTAGTGGTGCACTGCTTCCCCCTCCTGAGACGTCGGATGGTGGACCAGAATTTCCTCGAAGCCGTCCGGAAGTCGGCTTCCATGGCCTCACCGAACTCTTCCCACGCTCGGGTTTTTGCCTCGGCGACCACCGAAGCTGCGTTCCGCTTGGCCAGTCGATACCCGTCAGCTGCCTCTGGGGTCCCACAGGCCATAAAGGCTCGATAGGACTCCTTCTTCAGCTTGACGGCATCCCTTACTGCTGGTGTCCACCAGCGAGTACGAGGGTTGCCGCCACGACAGGCACCAACCACCTTACGGCCACAACTCAGATTGGCCGCCTCAACAATAGAGGCACGGAACATGGTCCACTCGGACTCAATGTCCCCCGTCTCCCCCGGAACATGGGAAAAGCTCTGTCGGAGGTGGGAGTTGAAACTCCTTCTGACAGGGGATTCCGCCAGACGCTCCCAACAAACCCTCACAATACGTTTGGGTCTGCCAGGACGGACCGGCATCTTCCCCCACCATCGGAGCCTACTCACCACCAGGTGGTGATCAGTTGACAGCTCCGCCCCTCTCTTCACCCGAGTGTCCAAAACATGCGGCCGCAAATCCGATGATACAACCACAAGGTCGATCATCGAACTACGGCCCAGGGTGTCCTGGTGCCAAGTGCACATATGGACACCCTTATGTTTGAACAAGGTGTTCGTTATGGACAGTCCGTGACGAGCACAGAAGTCCAATAACAAAACACCACTCGAGTTCTGATCGGGGGGGCCGTTCCTCCTAATCACGCCCCTCCAGGTCTCACTGTCATTGCCCACGTGAGCATTGAAGTCCCCCAGTAGAACAAGGGAGTCCCCAGCAGGAGTACTCTCCAGCACACCCTCCAAGGACTCCAAAAAGGGTGGGTATGCTGAGCTGCTGTTTGGTGCATATGCACAAACAACAGTCAGGACCCGTCCCCCCACCCGAAGGCGGAGGGAAGCAACCCTCTCGTCTACCGGTGTGAACCCCAATGTACAGGCACTTTAATTCTCATTAGAAATAAACTGTGCCATTCATCATTTGAAGAAATGAATTTTCCATTTTGTTTGTCTGACTAAGATGGAACGGTCATTTGATGTTGGAGTTAAACTCCAAGGCATCAAGGGGTTCAGTGCGGGCAGGGTGGTTTCAGTTCCCACTCAGTGACGGTGTGATTGTGAGTATGAATAGTGGTGTCCGTATCGTTATACGTCCTGCAATTGACTGGCCACCAATCCAGAGTGAAGTCTGCCTTTCAGCCAAAGTTGGCTAGGATAGGTTCTACCTCTCCGTGACCCTCAATAAGATTCGTAAGCAGTACAGAAAATAGATGGAACACAACAATGGAATGGCACTGATGCAGCCCTGCTGGCGGCACCTAGAGGTAGTGGGTAGTCAGTGCAAGTAACGCAGCAGAAGCCCCTTTTTCACGGTCTGCTATAGTCGATTTTTTTTCCCCCTTGACGCTGTTAGATATGAAAGGCATTGACATGAAATAAGTTGTCCCGTCCCACCAGTATTTGGACTTTAGTGGAATTATCAATTATAGAACTGTAATCGAGGCACCTGTGGGGAATACCGGAAAGGTGAGACAGGGTGTAAAATTTCACAATCACCGCTAGTCTCCCGCAATGTATTTGAGATGTCAAATCAGATGCCGATGCTGTGGCTATACTCTTTCAATTTGATGACTTTTGAGAAAAAAATTTGGGAGGCTAAAACATTACCAGATAGATGATAAATGTTTAAGTTTCATCCACCAGGATTGCACCTCTGGCTACAATGCGACATGGGATTTTAGTTGATGTAATTCCTTTTGAGGTTCAAAAAAACCCCAAAACTTTAATGTAGTTATTAGCCGACGTTTCATCGCCCTTGTCCTCATCTCATTTATCTATACAGTATATAAAAAATAAAAAATCCTCATCTCACCCCTCGGGTGGTGTCCGTCCCCCATTCAGCTCGGGTCCTCTACCAGAGGCCAGGAAGCTTGAGGGTTCTGCGCAGTTTTCTTGCTGTTCCCAGCACTGCGCTTTTCTGGACTGAGATGTCCGACGTTTTTCCCGGGATCTGTTGCAACCACTCCTCTAGTTTGGGGGTCACTGCCCCGAGTGCGCCGATACCACAGGCACGACTGTCACCTTTACGTTCCAGGCTCTCTCCATCTTGGTATTTCTCGAGTTTCTCGTGTTCCTTCTTTGTGATGTTTCCATCACTTGGGACCGCTACATCCACTACAACGGCTTTCCTCTGCCCTTTATCTATGGTCACAATATCCGATTGTTTTGCCATTACCATCTTGTCAGTCTGGATCTGGAAGTCCCACAGGATCTTCGCTCTGTCATTCTCCACCACCGTAGGAGGTGTTTCCCATTTTGACCTTGGGATTTCCAGTCCATACTCCGCACAGATGTTTCGGTAGACTATGCCAGCCACCTGGTTATGGCGTTCCACGTAGGCTTTGCCTGCCAGCATCTTACACCCTGCAGTCATGAGTTGGATCGTCTCAGGTGCCTCTTTGCACAACCTACACTTTGGGTCTTGTCTGGTGTGGTATATCTGGGCCTCAATGGCTCTGGTGCTCAGGGCCTGCTCCTGAGCAGCCAGGATGAGTGCCTCTGTGCTGTCCTTCAGGCCAGCCCTCTCTAGCCACTGATAGGACTTCTTGAGATCAGCCACTTCCGTTATGGTCCGATGGTACATCCCGTGTAGGGGCTTGTCCTCCCATGATGGTCCCTCTTCCAGCACTTCACCCTCTGTTCCCCATTGTCTGAGACATTCTCTGAGTACGTCATCCGTTGGAGCCTTCTCCTTGATGTATTCATAGAGCTTGGATGTTTCATCCTGGACATTGGCTCTCACACTCACTAGTCCCCGGCCTCCTTCCTTACGGCTTGCGTGCAGTCTCAGGGTGCTGGATATATATATATATATATATATATATCAGTCATACCTCGGTTTTCGACCGTAATCCATTCCAGAAGGCTGTTCGAAAAGCGATTTGTTCGAAATCCGAAACTATTTTATTAGCCCATGATTAGGGGGTAATACACTATGCAGAAATAACATAAAAACAGTTAGATTTGCGTAAATCACAACACACACGTCTGCTCACAATGAACACTGCACAAGTGTTTTTTGGACATGACATGACCCAAGATTAAAGGATAGAAAAATGCTCCATTGATATCAGCAAAATCAGTCTAAAAATTGTTGAGACATCATCGTAAAATGACACATTATATTTGCCCATTAGGAGTAACATTTTCTCAGGTTGTCTCGCTGCCTGTCATCCTACATCAAGTTATTTGGTGCTTCACGTGACTTGTGTGTCTCTTTGTCCTTTTAAAAACAACAGTTTGCAGGAAGAATGATATAAAAGTGTGTAATTCCTAGCCAGGGCGCAAAAAACTAATTGCAGAGAATGTGCATGAGTGAAACAGTGTGTTGCTCAAGTATGTGTTTGTCCTGTAGATGCATCAGTACAGTACAAATTATTTCCCATACTAACAGCAAGTGGCAGAAATTATCTAAATTACATGGAGCGAACCATACTGCCTGGCTGCCTGATATTGATAAACACTTTTTAATTTTTTTTTAACACTAACTAACAATGGATGACTCACATATTTTTAGTGGGGGATTTTCTGCTTGCGCAACATCGACATTCCTCCTGAGCGTGTCTGTGTTTGTTGCAGCTCATGCTGTAATAAATCTATCACCTACACCGTGCTTTAATTGTGCTTTAAAAGTAATGAGTCACCTCCCCGTATATTAGCAACCTCCACCAAGGGAATATGATCTTTGTTTCTGTGTGACATTACGTATACACAACTCAACATTTTGGAGGAGGGGCGAATGGCCAAGCCAAGAAAGAGACCATTACAGTACTGCCTTGAAATAAAATCACACGTATCTCTCATTATTTTTCCGGTTGAAATGAATGTTAATGAGTGGTAATGCCGTTAATCGGTTCCGGGTTATTTTCTCTCTATAAAAACTGTGTAGTAACATAGAATGTAAAGAATTTGTTTGTACAGCCTAATTTTAGGTTTATGCTCGCAAATCAAAGGAAAAAAAATTAATCAGCGGAATGATTGTATCTCAAGGCACCACTCACATTCGGCTGTTTGGCAGTTGTCAACCACTCTCCGACGTACATTATTGCCACCAGCACGACTGCTATGAATATTCTTGACTGTAACTTGCACTTCAAGAGAGTTTTATTACTCGCCCACATCCTGTATTGCAGGGGTGCCCAACCTTTTTTGACCAAAGATCTATTTGTCAAGCAGCCGACCTCCCGCTATCGACCCGTTACCGCATGTGAATGCAGTCACAGAGGTGCGCGTGTATACACGTGTGCCATGATGAGCAACAGCCATAAAGGACGCTAACATGAACAAAACAGAAAAATAAAGTAGGTACAAGAGTTTGTGGAAAGGAATTCACTGCCCACCTTTGTCGGAGACCTGACACACAGAGGCAGTGATGCACGTTTGTGGTGTGTTCAGTACAGAAACATCACGATCATAGCTTGCGTGTACCATTTTAAAATGCTTCTCCTGGCACTCCAGATTCCCATGCTTTGACAGTGCCATTGGTGAATTACAGATCAAACAAACTTTGAATGAGAGAAAAAAAAAATCACTTCAACCGGCTCTGATCGCTCGCTGCAATTGCAGATTGCTGACCGCTAACATCTACCTGTGATACAGGTCATGAGCCGCCATAGGTTAAAGGTGACCTACTTTTTGATTTATGTATTTTTTATTCTGCTTATTGTGAAAGTTAAATTGATAGGATGTTTGGGTTTAGTGTGCATGAGAAAAAAAATTATATATATACTGTATATATATAAAATTAATTACATGCACAAAGACATACAAATAATCCCCCCCCCCCCCCCCCTTTCTCTCTACACCCCTCGCAGTCGAATTGGAACGAGTCCTCGGACTACCGGTCACCCACGATCGACTGGTTGGGCACCCCCTGGTGTATTGTATTGTTTCTCTTTGTACAATAAGTGGCAGATTCTAGTATTTCTAGGAAGAGGGAGGGTAGCAACACAGGGAAGTGAAGGATATTGGGTTGGTGGTTGGGGGGCATCATTCAAGCTGCGGACAATACATACTGGAAGAAAGGAAACATGCCCCTACCTGCTAGTATTCTGTAGTCCACTATACTGAGTGGACTGATTTACTCTTGTGACCATCAGAGCTCCGAATCGTCCTGTTGAAACTGTCACGACTCTCAAAGTGCCAGTGTAATAAAAACCGTGGACAGTGACAACATTAATTGGAATGGTTGGACAAAACAGAAGGTTGGACAACGGCTGCCGTAGGCCTCCCTGAGATCATGTGTCCCTCGCCACACACAGACGACAGCAAGCCTAACATCCAGCCTGAGGCAATAATAAACTGGATGCTCTCACAGCTCAAGAGTGCATAATTGAGTTTTTGCATCTTGCTGATGAGTGCAGCCGCTTGCATCTGCAGCGAGTGAGCGGGCGGGCTCACTCGCTAACACGTGTCTCAATTGAGTCTCTTTAAATTCTTCCAAGATTGTGGGAAATGAATGATACACATCTCACACACTTGAAAACCCGAAACAATCACCAATGATGGGGATCAAGAGGTTTAATGGTGACAGAGGAAATTACCTCCAATGATAATTCAGCGGAATTAAACACATACTGCTCACAAAAGGGTGCACGTGTGATTTCCTGACAACAGCTTTAGGATATGAGTGACAGTCAAAACGCTGAGAGCGCAACTCACTTGCAATGGCAGAAGAGAAAAGGGTATCATGACATGGTTGGAGATCAATCCCCGTATGATTAAATAAATGAGAAACTTGCTCTTCATGAATAATTTTAAACGGAATACTAAAGAGTTAACACAGAATGTAAGAAAAAAAAACACAGTCCTGGTGACTTGTGGGTTTCTAATATTGTTCAGGCCCCAGAGCTCACAAACCTGATGTACTGTAATTTCAATATTTGAAATGGGCAAGTTTAATTTTGAAGTAAGCGCAAACCAATAAGGTGAGAAAATAGCAAACACCAGCGAGCAAATTACATTCCTGTGGAAAAGTGAAAAGACTTAAGCAACATATAAAAGTAATCTCCAACTGGAAATTAGAAATCAACCCTGAGAAACCAAATAACAGAAAAGAAATATTACTGTCCACTTTCTGAATCAATATAACATTGCTACAAGACAGTATTACCATGGTAACACCGGTAAAGAATGAAGCAATTCTTATTATTTCAAAATAAAAATGTGAGCCTGGAGCCCAAGGTTTATTACAGCAGCTGACAGATCACCAGTCTGTGTTCATCTGAAGGATTGCTTTTCAATCACACGCTTTATGAGTGTACACATTTTCCAGGACAGTGTGATAAGGGAGCCGTAAATTAACCAGCGCGAGGGAAGCAGAAACTTATCAGTCGCTGGAGGATTTGGCTTCTGCTTAAGGTCAGTGTACACCTGATGTGCCGCGGCGACAGAACGGCAGAATATTTGCACCGCGTGCGCACATTAGGCAGTTTCGATGAGTTAAACAGTAAGATTTTTACAAAGAAGTTTGATGCCTTGCTCATCGTGCCTCAGTGCCTGCGCCGATCACAGGGTGGTTTTCAGTCACGTTCCAAACTTGCGAATCCGCCACCCTCGTCTGCACCTTTACAGGCTGAACAGATGAGTGGATAAACACTCAGAATACACTCATTGCTTCAAAGTGAGTTTTTTAAAGTGTGTGCACACGACATGTATCGCGAGCAGGCGCTAAAAAAGAAGAGATCGGTGCCAAGAGACGAGGTAAAAGACGTTGGCCACATTTTGTGGTGTTTTCATATTTTTCAATTTTGTCAACACCGTTGTCAAGTTCATCCGGAGTTTCCGACATAAGGCGCTTTTGGAAGGCGCTGTGTGTATTTGCAAGAATGTTTCGTTAAGTTTAAAAATGGTGATATAAACGGCTACTTTTGAGCAATACATTTTCCTTGTTGTTCTTAACTTTGATAAAAGTTAGTGACGGCGGAGAAAGGGTTCCAGGGTGACACATTCGAACCACCGCAGAACGTGGACAAACATTGGCGGGGACCTTCATCGAATTCAAAGTCAGTCGACATCTGTCAAACCAGCACGCCGCACCTCTTAATGCTCCGTATAAAGAATATGAAGCTTCATGCAGAAAAGCACACTTCTAATGAAGACATCATTACAGGCCGTCATTATGTGGCCACCCAAAACTGCCCCCTTCCTCGAGCAAGTGCTGAGCAGATGCATTACATGCGAGAAGGTTGAATTGACAAGGCTATAACTTTACAGCCAATAAACGTTAAGAGGCACTGTAATGAGCGAGACCAGATCGGAGCAGCTCTGTTGCCAAGCGGGCCGAAATGCTGGAGGCGCTGGCCGGGTCCAGCAAATAAAGGGTGAAGCTTTTAGGCAATGAGCAGCAGGTGATCTCAGCTTTTCTGCAAGTCCTAATGCTCCTAAAAGCCACTCTCCCTGGTTCTGTAATTGGGCATCAGTAGTTAATGTAGTATTGACTGCATTACATGCTCTCGTGCATCCTTTCCCACTAATGCCATTTGCATCACCTTGTACATTTACCATATTGCTTAGCCAATAACTGTTAAAAGCAATCCGGATCATGAATCATATAAGGAAGAGACATTCAAAGCAGACTATTTACAGTTCAGTTCATTTGGGTACATTAGCGGCACGACATGTCGCCAGGGAGGCCAATTTATGTCTTTGCCTCAAAAAACCCGAATGTTTTTGTGATGTCTAAGTGAAAAGATGGGCGGCTAAGAGATGGGGAAATATCAATTTTCAAACCTAAATAATGGGCTCAAAATGCATCCATTACTTGCCGATGAAGAGCCCTGAAAGGAGCAGAAGCCTTTTAACACAAATTGTTGTATATTTTTTGGTACATCTCAGCAGGTGGTCAGCAAAAGAAGCTTAGAGAGAGAGAGTCTTTAAAAGTGTCACAAGAAAGAAAACTTGGTCTCAGACCTCAAAGTGCTCTCCCCCACGGACATATATGGGGTCTGCTTGAATATTAAAAGCATAACACATTAATGGATCGAATGCATTCACAGTACACTGAGCATCATTTCGACCTGTGGACCAGCATGTGATAAATGCACTGCACGTCTTCACGTCAGCTTGAATCCAAAATGGAACATCATTAGAGAGGCGAGTTTGATTTAAATTTAAATTAATTAGATTTCCTCGCCCATTAACCCAAATACATTGAAATAGATAAGTAATGCAAGCGGGCCTATTTGGATGGGAAAAGTGAGTCAAGGCTGCGCGGCGTTATCCATAATTTGCAATCAAGTTAAAAGCACTCTGCTGTCATGTGCCATCCCGGGGAGGTTGTCAGAGGCTGGCTGCCTCTTAGCAACTTCACCCAGGCAAAAAGCACTTAGCGGGAGACTTCAAGCTCTGC